>NW_010420594.1:558-8628 GCF_000710305.1 Buceros rhinoceros silvestris | reverse complement strand
CAGCAGGAAGCAACACACATAGAGGCGGGGATGCTAATGCTTCAGGTCTTATAAACTGTGAGGAAAAGTGGACATCCTGACAATTTCAAACAGACTGGACCACCAAAAAGAATTTCTCAGAAGATTTAGAGCAACTTGCTTCCTTCTGAAGTCTAAAGAATCACTGCAACCCGGATTCCTACAGTAGACTGAAAACTTGCCATGACAAGGAGCAGAAAGGTAGCAAGCAAGTAAAATTAAAATAATTAAACCCAGAAAATCACTCTATTAAAACACTCACCCAAACCTCAGCAGTGATTCAGAACATTTTTTTTTTTATGGGGAAGTTACTCTTCTTTTTTAAAAACAACAATGAAAATTTGACTCATGCTGGGGCAATATTAGCATCACTAGGGCAGCAGTTTGCACATGTGTCTAACAGCAGGGAAATGGGTTTTGATCCAGAAATGTACTCCCATCACCATTAACAGATATGTTTTTTTCAGAAAAAACAATTAACTAACAAGACTCAGTATCCTTTTTCTTGTGAGAATTTTCTTGCCTGCCTTTAACTGTAAGTTGCAGGTTTAAAACATGGGCTGAGGAACATCTGGCTTCATGCTGAATGAATATGCAAGAAGTAATCAGTGAAGCTTATTCCCATTTAAATGACAACTGAAGGTAATTAATTTTGGCACAGAGCTGCTCCTTGGGAAAGACTCTGCACATGCTTGCTCACTGCTGTCTGCTTTGCTATCTGTTTATGGAACACCTGCTGAGATGAGAACCTGAACACATGCGGTGCTGAGGTTGTGTCCGCGCTGCCTGTTCAGCCCAGCCCCTCAGCTGCAGCTCCAAGCCTAACCTGGTGAGTGTTTACACCGTTAAACCCCAGCCCATGGGACAGGGCTCATTTGGGAAGCCCGAGGTTAAGAGAAATTAAGAGGTGAGGGTGAATTTATGCCTCAGCTATTCATCTCTGTGCGGCCACACCGACACCGAGGTTAATTTTCATCAGCTCACCACCTCTGAGGCCACTACCCTGTGCTGCTCCTCCAGCTGGATTACAGTGGGTTATGTGCCGGGGTGAGGACCTGTGAGTGACTCACCCGAGAGCCCGAGGACACCTCGTACCTACTTGACTGGGCAGAGAAGGAGTAAGGAAGCAAGTCCACGTTTCCGGAGGCCAAGCCAACTGAAGATGTACGAGGTTTAACTGCAGCGGGTGTACAGCTCCCCAGCAGCCCCCTCCTCTGCCTCCCGCTCTCTCTCCTGACAGTCTTTTACTTGATTCCACACAAATCTAGTTAGACTGGCTATTTGGGTTACTGGTATTTTCTGTTCCTTTGAGCAAAAGAATAGAAACACGTGGTGTCTCTGTTGCTGCTCGTGCCTGTACCTGCTCCTGCCTCTTCCTACCGCGGGCAGCTCTTAGAGCCCTCACTGCATGCCGGCACTTGGTGCAGATGTGTTTAGCCCACTGAAGCCCTGGTCACTGCCTCAGGGGGTTATTGTAAAACAAGTATGTTTTGTGATCCACAGCTATCATAGTGATATGCCTCTCTACAATCTAAAACAATGTCATTTCAGGCCCTGAGGGCATTAATATAAAAGCCGGCTTAGGTTCCAGCCTGGCTGGCAAGCACAGCCTGATTCTAGATGGCATTTCGAGTTCAATTAAGAAACACAAACTCTCTTTTCCAGAAGAGGACTTAGAGCACGAAACCACACTGTTTTACAGTCGAGACAAAGGGAGCTGCATGAGCAAAATCCTTCTGGTGGCTTTGTGCAGTTGTGAAGGTAACGAGATGGGGTAACACAAGCTGGAGAGTTCCCCTGTGGGCACTCTCTCCATGAAGAAAGCAAGTACTTACAAGCTTGCTGTGAGTAAAACTTCATACCCTATGGGCACCCTTCTGTAGGGCAGCACCCCAAATTCCTATGCATAGACCAACCACCTTTCCTGGGTGGTCTCCAGGGTTCACACAGGTATTGCTGTGGGTTTTGCTACCCCTGAATTACTTCTGCGCTCTGGAAGCAGCTGTGAAATCCATCTGCCCGACACGTGCACCAGCGCCTGCCAGCCTTCTGTCTAACTGGATGACTGCAGGGAACTGATAAGGAACAAATTATTCCCTCAGTCTGATGTGCTGAAATAAAAGGTTAAAGCTTCCCAAAGTAACTAGCGATTTTGGCCGCCTCCATTTTTGGCAGTCTAATCTGATTTTTTTTCAGAAAAAGCCTGAAGATCCCCTTCCTGCCCTTGCATAATTCTGCTGTAGCTTATGCTTAGGGAGACAAAGGCTGAAGTAATCAAAGTAAAAATCCACTTTTGAAAGAGAACGCAATTTTTAATTTTACATAGGCAGTGGTACATCTGTCTTACGCTCAGCAGCCCCAACATATATGTGCTCATTCGTATGGAGAACTGGCAGTATTCCAAAACCACTGTAGATAAAGCTGAGGGAAACAGATGTCTGTGAGCAAACCCCAGCTATTCCATGGTAATTCACGAGTGCTACTTATTCAACAGCTTTTCGCAGGGATGGACTTCTGTTCTTTTGCTCAGGCATGATCAGACCAAAGTTCCTTTCAAATTACCCACTGCATATAAGAACTAATTCACAAGTGCTACTTATTCAACAGCTTTTCGCAGGGATGGACTTCTGTTCTTTTGCTCAGGCATGATCAGACCAAAGTTCCTTTCAAATTACCCACTGCATATAAGAACCAAGACTTCTCTGAGAAGCGGGAAAAAAAAAAGTCTTACATTTTTAGTTTTGGTCAAATCCTTCTAGTTTTTATCAAAATCTGCCTCACTGCTAAGGATTACTTGTGCCAGGCAACAGGGTATGTAGAGACAAGACCGACGTTTTACTTGTTTGTAAGAAAACCAGTAATTCCCTTAGAGAAGTCGGCAAATAAGTTTCTTTAGGAAGTTTTGATTACTGTGTTTCAGGAACTGAAAATTACAGCTCACTACAGATTTAGTAATTTGCTTTCAAATCTGTCAAAGCATTAACTTTCGACCTTCCCAGGAATAGCCTGGCTAATGAACAAAGAGTTGCTATTTAAAACACTGATGTGATGAAATACAAGCAAGGCCTTTTTTCTTTGGAAAAGGAAAAGAACTTTTTGGAAAATGACTCATATCAAAGTTCATTTTAAAATGCAGGTCACGTGCAGATTTGGTGAAGCTTTTTCCATAAATTTATCTAATTGTATTTATAACTCAGAGAACTTCTATTTTGGAAGACGGACATAAATACAGAATTTAATTTCTTTTTTGTGCAAATTTGGTAAGGTTTTGTTTGTTTCTCTGGTTGGTTGTTTTTTTTAAATTGGGATCTTTGGAAAGGTACAAAATGGCAAGGTAAGAAATAAATTCCTTCCCCAGACCAGTTTTATTCTGGACCTCTCTAGGTTTTTTTTTCAGCAATATGCAGTTCAGTTCAAACAACTGTCTACGACCTTTCTGACGAGGCTGTGCTTCACTGCTGTACAGAAACCTGAAGAGTGGACGGAAGCAGAAGATGGAGGGCAGCACAGAAGATGAGATGAGGACCACCGGTCAGCTCTGACCTCACTTGTCACTTCAGAAATGTGTCTCAGTTAATTTTCATAATTAAAATAAAACTGAGACACACAAAGCATCTTCTCTGCACTGTGCAGCCTGTAGTCTCTCAGCTTATCCTAGCACTCTTAGTCTCTCTAGCAATACCTACAGAAACAGGGCATGTTAGAATCTCCTTCTGGCCCGTACTCTTCCACACTAAAAATTGGCACTGCAGTGGGGTGGGGAAGAGCTTCCTGGTTCATTTACTTTGGCCTCAGACATTAAAAAAAGAGAACAAAAGAAAGAAGTTCTTTAATCCCGAGTCACAGAAAGACTAAGATATTTCCCCCCCTACATCTTGATACATCAGGTATAAAATAAAATACAGAAACTAGAACAGACCATTTGATTCTGAACAACCGCACCTCCACAAAGCAAGATATGGATCCTGCTACAGGGGGCCAGTGTTTTTTAGTTCTTCAGTTCTCTAAAATATGTTATTTGAAAGAACATCATAATTATGAAGCAACATGAGCATGAATACACACGAATGCACATACTCATTTGCCTGGAATACACAACAGGTATTTTCATTAACTTTTACATGAAAACTATACGCCAAGATGAGTTATTTTTTACAAGAAAGCTCCATGCTTTTTTCCTAACTTAATACCGAAGTTGTGAAGTATGTTCACTCCCAATATTTCTAACCCGAACTGGATGCCTTAGAATACTACATTTTTTATGGAAATAAAATCTAACAAGAGAGAGGGTTTGGCTCCTGTTGACCCAAGACTTCTTTTCATCACATGCTAGAAGAGAAGCATTATGTTACACACTTAAAAATTATAGCAATATTAGAACCATTTGAATATTGCTGTCAGGGAAGAGCCTGCCTTGGTATTGCTCCCTAGATATATCAAATGGTGAATTTTTACAGGTTATTAATAATACTTAGCACTTCCACTAATAATAAAAGAAAGAAATCTTTAATTATAATCAGAATATGATGGCATTAAATAGTTAAGGACCATTTTCTAAGAAAAAACCATAAAACCTGCCACTAATGGTTTAAAATCATAGATATGACAGAATATCAAACATACCAGAAAAGAACAAAAGATGAAAACAATCACAGTGGCTGGTCATGTTCAGTAGCAAATACATTTTTTTTCCCTAATACGTTTTCTGCCTTATAGTTTGTTTCCCTTTGCCTAAGAAAATATTCAGGAAGCACCAAAAGACAGTTCGGGACTAGCTTCACAGAATCTCCCCTTGGTGACATCTCCCTGTTTATGTATCATCAATGAATCCCAACAGGGATTTTCCAATTTTATTGCAATAAAGAGGACACTTAGATGCTCTTACTATATTCTCTACTGTATTTGATATTATTACTATCCCTTTAAAAAAACCTCAAACTTAAAAAATTCGGGGTTGTGCAGTGCACCCTTGCCACGAGCAATGCACATACTTGGGCTCATCACAGAAAGTCTTTACCAGAAAGTGCTATAGAAAGAAAATCGTTTGGAGTTGTGCTGGTGAGGAATTAGGTGGCACCATGCCAAGCTGCAGCTAAACAGGAGAAAAAAGAGGAACGTAAATGAGGAAATCTCCTCCGACCACGGGTGCGCTGGAGTGCAGGCTAGCTGGGGAACAGGCCAAGCCACAGGTGGCTCCTTGAGCGTGTGACTTGCCAAGAGTTGCCAAGAGTTACCAGTCCTGCCACAGCTGTCCCACCTGACCTCATGTGCTTTGCATGGAAATAGAAGTGTAGAAGCTCCCATATATCAGAAGTCTGAGTGTAAATATATTAAGGTTCATGAAGTATTTTGGTACAGTGGCAACAATAGTGGTTTTAAGTGGCTTAGGAGGACAAAATGAGATAAAGATGAGAGGTAGACCTGAGATACATTGGGAAAGCTTCCCCTTCAGGCCAGACAAACTGAGAAATAATTCCACCTTCTTCCCATTGCTTTGTGCCTCTTCTGCTCCTTAGCAGCTCCTGCCTACGTAGAGTGTGCACACCAAACACCAAACTTCCTGTTGAGCCTTACAACCTGTAAGCCAGGGAGCAGAAGGGAAGGACAAGGGGGGGGTGTGTGTGTGACAGAAGACAGAGAGGTGATGTCAAGTTCAGTCTTCAGGTCTGGGGACAGTCTCGGCCCCATGGACCACAGTCATGGATGAATTCAAAGGAGAGACAAAGAATGGGACGGGGCTAGAACAACTGGCAGAGACTTCAGATACTTTTTAAGGTCTGCTATGGGGGCCAGGCATGTCACAGAACACCAGAACGAATAAAAACAAGAAACCAACCCTATCCCTATTAGACCTGCTGAGGTATGATAGAACTTTAATAAAGAAAAGGAAAAATGTTAGGGAATTAATGTTCTAACAAAGAGGAAAAGTTTGTGCATGTGAAACAGTCACTGTAAGTTTCAGAACAAGTAACTGGGCTGGAGAAGGCAAGGAAAAATGGAAACTTCCTTTTTGGTGAAGTATGCATAATTACTCTTTGATGGAAAGACCAGCATGAAAGATTTGTAGTAATGAGTTTTTTGAAGAAGTAGAAGAGAAATGATCACTGTGACACTTTCTATAACACTTTTCCATTTCCTTATCTGTGCATTTCGTGTGGTTTGCAAAACCTCTTAGTGTCCTTATGAAAATGTGCTTTACCTTGTTTCTCAGGACAAAAAACATTGTGCCAGATCTCCGTATGCAGGAATTTCACAGATAAAATCTCTTGCTACTATTATTCCAGAAAAAATAAGCATCTTGGAAGGCTCAGCCTTAGTCTGGCAGTAGCACAGAGACACCTGGGATCTGTGGACAATAATAATATATAAAGTGGTTTCACAGCAGATAAGAATCAGGTTAGAACGAATGTGTTTACTAGTGAAGAGGAAAAAGTCCTGGGGTCACTAACTCTACATCGAAAAACATGCAACAGACATATTGAAGTTTAAGACATCTGGAGTCCTCCGTGAATAATGCAAAACTGAAGAATAAAGAGAGCGAGGAAGAAGACAGCACATCACTTTTACCTTTTCCTGAGCTTTCAGCTTGCAAGAAGTAATTTCGTTCTGAACATCTGCTGCAGAGGACCTGCCACTCCTCTAAACAATGCAGTGTCCCAGGATCACTTGCCATCCAAGAAACGACCATTTCCGTGTTCTCTGACCTTTGCTGGGTGGGAGAGGCAGAGCTGCTGCTAAACTAGGCAACTATCTACCACCTACGATTTCCCCCACGAGCAGTAAATCCTCACCTGCTATTTGTTGCAGCTCCCCTCTGCCACTTGCCGCGCTGCAATGCTCCCGGGCGCTTCATAAACATTGGTATTTAGAAACTGGGAAACTGATGCAGAGATTCACTGTCATACTGAAGTGAACCAGATCTCAGCCCAGGCTTTGGTCATGATTCCTCCTTGTGTTTTCAGCTCAGTTCTAGGGATTCCTAACCAGCTCCTTTCACTACTTGCTTCCAAAAGAAGATCTGGTGCCTGCAGTACAAAAATCAACAGGTACTTTCTGTGAAAAACAGCTCTACAGACTAACCTTAATAAAGGCTTTGGAAGACATTTTGGAAGAGCACGGAAGAGAACTCTAAAGCTCCCTAATGAAAACCAGCACATACAGATTCACGGACACTGTGCTGAAGGGAAGCTTTCTGCAGCGGTTGCCAGCCTTCGTTGTGCCGGGAATGTACCACACACAAGGCTCTATTTCTGCTCTACTACAAACTGCCTCAATCTCAATTTCCAAAACAAGTACAAATCAAATCACAAGGTAACTCTTTATGAGGTTTTCTGTCTAATTATCTACTTGTTTTTGAATCCTACAGAAGAAAACAATTACATGAAGAACAAAGATGAATAAAAATCCCAACTTCTATCATGTATTGATTACACGTATGTGATCTGTGGAAGAATGTTTTGGGTTTTTTTCCTGCAAAGTCATACTGGTAAGTCCTCCATGACACAGGTAATGTTTCTTTCTTCCAGAAATTCCCTGTGGATTTTCACAGTGGTTTAAGAACTATAATGAGAAGTTATTTCTCACGGGTTCGCCCTGAATCTTATGGAGCAGTAGAGTTCATGAACTCACAGCGATCCATCCTGCAGGCAGCCAGACCTTGGCCGCTGTAGGCATAGGATTAGACCTGCACAGATCACAGCTTTCTACTCAACAGGTAGGCTGCTTCCATTCACTTGTTAAACACTTAGAAACATTTGAGATGCCCTAAGGTCCTCCAGTACCTCAGCCTGAGCTGGGCAGGCATGGTCTTCCATAGGTGCTGTGCCACATCTGCAGGCGTTTGTGTTCCTTGGGTCTCTCGATTAGCGCTGGGGGCCTACATTTAGGCAACGAGTGCATCACGGCTGGGATGCAGCCCCAGATGCAGAAGCATAATGTAAAGGAGAGGAGGAAGCACAGCCCCTGTAGGTTGCAGCACTGAGTCAGTGGGCCAGTGCGTTCGGTAGAGTACAGCCTAGGCACTGCCGGCTGGGCAGACATGCCGTGCTCACC
>NW_010420594.1:0-426 GCF_000710305.1 Buceros rhinoceros silvestris | reverse complement strand
GGGCCAGCCATGCCGTCCTCCACTGACCGTGTCGGCTGGTTCTTCGTTGCCTACTACAATGGCAGTTGGCTGAGGAAGAGCAAAAGATAGATAGCCAGAGTAGTTTCTCTATGCTGTGGTTTCCTGGTTCTTGTTTATATTGAAATGGACCTCTGTGATTTTTGACATATGGCATCACCCTTATGATGCAGCTGTGAGTCTATTTTTGCAACTCAGTTTCTGAAAAATATCTATTTCTCTGAAACAGGATTGGCAAAATGTGAAGCCAGGTTTCGAATTAAGCAACCAAGGGTGTAACATCCTACTTGCAAACAGCAGTCTGGTAACGATCTGTATGAGTTAATAAGGTTTCCAGTGGGACCTTTATTATACCGTGGACAATATATATATATATCTATATATATATATATCTGTTTAACTACCTTT
>NW_010420593.1:20185-30161 GCF_000710305.1 Buceros rhinoceros silvestris | reverse complement strand
AAACAACACCAAATAATTTTAAAATTAAGTTTGAAGAAAATTAGACACCCAAGTAACATTACGCAGTAGCTGGAATAAAACAGACTAAAAATTGTCCTGAAGCAATATGTGGCACAAGAGCTCCTGTTAAAATACGTTCAACTCGTGTAACTAAGATTTCTGCTAAAACGAAAGGAAAACATCGAAAGCAATATTTATGAGATGGCATATTTAGATTTTAAGTAAGGAAGATTGGTTTCATACTGATCCCTGAAATTAACTGGAAGCCAGCCGAGTTACAGAACACTCAGAAGAAGAACGAACGCTTCTTTCAAACACAGCAAATACAGAGAGAAGGAAGGAATGGAGAGAAATGAAACTGTCAAGAGAGGAAGTTCAGACCACAAGATACTAAAGAATGCTGATGTTATATATAGCAAATGACATTTTCAGGTAGAGGAAAGGTATCATTTGAGAAGTTCAGGATAAAGTGTGATACTGAGGTTATTCACAGAAAGTCTAAGTAGCAACTATAGAAGCAAGGCATTTGATTTGTCCCCAGGAGAAACACAACCATGCCAAGTCTTTAGAGGGAAAGTCAACACAAGCAGGCAAAGTGAACAGAGAAGAGTCATTAAAGGTGTCAAGAAATATGTACGGCCGAGAATCATGAGCACATAACAGTGTCTTAGCAGTATAGTTTAGACATGGTTTATAGCAGAGAGCAGATGGCCAAGAAGTGACCCTTGTGAGAGGAACTCAAAGGAGCAAGGGTCTTGTCACATAAGAAGTGAACAAATACACACCTTCTGCTTTTCCCAGGAGAAACACAACCATGCCAAGTCTTTAGAGGGAAAGTCAACACAAGCAGGCAAAGTGAACAGAGAAGAGTCATTAAAGGTGTCAAGAAATATGTACGGCCGAGAATCATGAGCACATAACAGTGTCTTAGCAGTATAGTTTAGACATGGTTTATAGCAGAGAGCAGATGGCCAAGAAGTGACCCTTGTGAGAGGAACTCAAAGGAGCAAGGGTCTTGTCACATAAGAAGTGAACAAATACACACCTTCTTCTGCTTTTTAAGAGATGCGTAGAAAAATGCCCACAATAAAAGGACAGGGCAAGCAGTTGGATGAGACATTTGTAGAAATATAGCGGTTATATAAGGTGGAGAAAAATGAAAGAAATAACTGCACACAGAGACTGCAAAGAGTTCCTCAGGGCAGTTATCATTATCCAGAGTCAGGTCAATCTCAAATACAATTTCTTGACAAATATTTTGGAAAAGACTATGAGGTCTAACACTGAGTATCTTCTCTTTTCACTACCAAACAAATCCTGATAAAATGTTCCTTAGCTGGAGGATTTTATATCAGGCCTTTTGTAGTTATGTCATTTAAAACTTTTATTAACTGAACAATCTAAGCCAACGCTTATAAAGCGAAACAGCAGGTAGGTAAGCTCACTCCAAGTATTGGCTACATTTTCCCATTTATTCAAATTGCTTAACTAGATAGAATTACAAAGTGAAAATATCACTTGTCAGCACATATCAGCTATAATTGGTGCTGTACATTTCAAGAATAAGCCAAAATGGAAGACTCTATAAGTACCTGACTAACTAGCAACTCAGTCTATGCCAAACTTTCTTCTCTCAGAACCTGAAGAGTTTCTGTCCTTGCTTCTTTCAAACTAAAGATTTAACAGAATATGTTTATTACTTGAAAAATAAAAACATATTGTCACCAGAGGAAATGCTTATGATATAAATGGTTAATAAGTATATATTGGTAGAATGATGTAATAGTATAAAACAGATAATGGGAAAAGGGAATGATACTATCAACTTGCAGTGAAATACAGAAAGATACTACTATCTGTTTTGTTAAGAAAGAAGTCTTAAGTAAGCAAATTTTCATAACATTACTATCTAGATATTGGTTGAATGTTGGGGGATGCTTAACTCCACAGCCTGGAGAATGGACCTAGAGTCTAAACTTCATGTAACTCATACAACATCCATTTACGGCACATGTATGTTTGGCATATCCTTCACATGGGCTGGAGGTGAAAATGGGAGAGTCCTCTCCAGTTCTGCAGTTTCTACATGAGCTAAGCAGAGGCCATCTGAAGAGCTTGTAAATCTGAAAACTCCTGCATTCTCTTGCCAAAATTTTGCTTTCCAAACAAGAAAATGAAGTTTCAGAAGCTGCCTTTTTATTACTGAGATGTGGAAAATGGGAATAAGAAAGCATGCCAGTAAGATAGAATAATAGATGAAGATTAAAATGTTTCAGATCATGATGATGCATCGTGTGCATATTGTTACAGAGTACCTAAAAACATAACACCCTAATATGATTATACTTATGTGTTATGCATGAGGCTATGCAAATGATAACATGTTGTGATTTAAAACATTTTATTCCTATTGAAGCAGCTCTACAGCTTTAAAAACTGTAGTTTTCCATGTCTGCTGCCTTTTTCATTCTTCAACATCAAATGAGAGATTCTGCTGAATATTTACTAAGAACCTTGGCATAACTTGCAGATCTGAATTGTACTGTAGGATTGTAATATATGAGTTACCAGACCTTCTGCTTTGCATCATGGCATTGAGAACTAGAATCTCAAGCAAAAATGTTGTTCAGTTGGTTGTTGTCACTGACAAAACTCCTCTTCTTAAAAATCCTGATGATTTTAAGCATTCAAAAATTGATAATGTTCAGTTCACAAAAGACATCTTTACTGTGTTGTCAGACCAAGACTCAGAGGATAAATCAGAAATACAGATATTTTACAGAAGTACAGAGATTTATATTTTACAGGACAAATTTCTAATCCTGCTTCAGCTGGTAAAGACAAACACATGCTAAATACTTTTGGAAAAACCTACCATTAAAGACATAAATAAATGCTCAAATACATACACTATATATATAAAATCTACACGTTACAGATGTAGCTACTCAAGATGTAATACTCTAAGAAACCTTGCAGCATAAGTAGGTAAACAAATGCATTACAAATGAATATTGCTTATTTTCAAGTTTTACACAGTACAGGTTTCTAATCCAAAGATGAAAGCTAGGAAAGTAACATATTGCTCTGAAAACACTGAATAAACCAGCAAAGAGGGGAAAGTTTTTTATAAAACATACACGGCGTGACATGCCACAAGTAGGACAAGAAGTTTTGCCGGTATTTGAAAACCAGCAGCACAAAGACAAAAAAAAAAAGACCCTGTAACAAAACAAAGATTTCTTTTTGTCAAATACTATTTTGAGGCATCTGATCTTGAGAAATCAAAATAGTTCAATTATTGATTTCATTCTCAAATGACGACAGAGAAAGATTACAACTCCTAAGAAATTTAGTAAATGCATGGATCAGTTTATGTATCGCTAACAATAACAGCAAACCTCTGTCCATTATAAGAGCACAGCGTTAACAGTCCTTTAATATTCAAATTGAAAAGGTTACTTGTATAACAGAATAAAGAATACATCTAGCATCTTTTCACTGATTTTATTTACACTATTTCTTCGTGATGAAAATGTCTACATAATGTATGCAGCTTTGCTATTAATACACGACAATCCTCCAGTTTCCTTTTAGGCATACTAATATTGGTCTCAAAAAAGCCCAAGGCAGCCCCCTATTTTATACCCCAGTCTCAGCAGGCTCCACAGCCACAAAGACATTAAAGAAGAGTCTCATCTTCCATGAAAAGAGCTTGTCCCATCTTCTCTTCAACTCTGCCAGTGATTTTCATGAAGTCCTGCTACTAATTAAATAACCTGACTAGATGGGATAACCTCTTTTTTGGCCAACTGACCTCTGTACTAGCACTTCTGTAAAATGAGACAGTGCTAAAGCCCTCTCTGCTTCCCTCATCTCAGATCCTGCATTTGCGGCATGCCATCCATGTTGCAGGACAGGAGGTGAGCAGGAACATGCTCCACCCAGCTTTCCCGGTCATGGTGACTTCATTCTCACTATATGCAGCACATGAAATGGCAATGCGAAGCAAGAACTGGTACTGTCTGTCTACAAATATATGTATTTCAACTGATGATGTGAATAACGAAAAACTGAGGAGACTGAAGCCCATTAGCTTTGAATAAAAGCATGTGCACCAACATGAGAAGGACAACTAAACTCAGTCATCTGAAATAAGACTCATCTTTCACTTTCCATTGCCCTCTGCAGAAGAAAAGCAAATTATATTGCAGCCCAGAAAGCTTCAGCTGAGGGATTGCACAGATACCTGCATTCTTTTAATTTGCTTAGTGTTTGTTTTTAAGCAAAAACTTTCCATCAACAGACTAGTAAGTTGATAGCAACATGACTCTGTTTAAGTATCACAGCATTACTTTAGTTGTTAGACTGACAGTTCACAAATTTCAGTTATTCAAAGAGAGGCTAACTACTTTGAAAAATAAGTACTTTGGTAAAAAACAAACAAACAATCACAGGAAAATAAAACAGAGCCTAAGAGGAAGATGGCATTATCAAGGGAGGCGAGCAATCCATGGAAAGAAATCTCCTTTAATAATTACATTTGCCAGAAAGCACAGTACTAATTATTGTTACAATATATATAGTGTATTCAGGGACCTCAAATAACAGACTTTACTACCTGGCATTTCAGGCACAGTTGTTGAAGTACACTGATTGTAAGCATAAACGTTCATATTAAGAAACAGGCAGATGGTCTGCTTCACCAGAAACATCACAGTCTGACATTTGTTATCAATTGTACTGATTTAATACTAATGAGAGTAAATTGAAACAGATTTGCAAAAATCTGTCTCTCAGGAAGGTGTATGTGTGCCTTTGAAAATCTTTTACTTTGGTTATATCATGCTATGGTACCAAGAGGAATAATGATATATTTTAATATACAGCACTACTCTGACATTTGTGCAGAGCTTCCAAGCCATAACCAAAACCTAGAACTACAGGGACATAAATTTATTCAGAAAAAGAAGCAGAGGTGGCGTTCCAGGATCTCTGCCATAGCAGCAATTAAATAAATTAAGACTAAACTTAGTTTTTATGATAGTATAAAATACCATTATACGCATTACTAAGACTTTCATTCACAAGTAGAGCGATAGTAGGATAAGCACTGTAAGGGTAAGTTATGCTCGTTCTCCAAACACGAAAGTGCTCTCCTCCTAGCTGGTGTGTCCCTGCTGACACCACGCTCACTGTGGGCAGGGCAAAGAAGGAAGAGCCACCAGGCTCCGCTGACAGGATGAACTACCAGCAACCCAAGATGGAATATGCAGAGCAGCCTGCCCCATCAGAGTCACTGTCTGCATTATGGACTATGGTATAAATCAGAAATCCAAAATGATGAACATTAAACAAGGAACTTAAATTATTAGTGCTTTCTCAAGATAACACTTCTCCTTTTTCTACTGCATACAATTACTTTGGGTCTTAAGAATCATTAAGATTACATTTCTCATAATGAAGTGGTGAAAGTGTTCCTTGTAAGTTAGTGTCTGGCCACCAGTATTTCTGTAAAGTGATCACATTAATATCTCTACGAGATTTCTGTTGTTAGGAATAACGATAAAGCACACTGAGTCTTAAAAGCATCTTTTCAAACATAAATCAACAACAAACACTGTGCTCTTGCAAAAAGGTGCTGAAGGATGGTCAAAGCATTATTTTAAAACATTCTCAAATCTAAATACGGTGCTACTAGCAGAGCAGTGAGGCAGACCATTTAGTGAACTGCTGACCCTCAACACACTGACTGTTACACCTACCCGTTTCCCAGAGCACCAGCATTCCTCATGTAGCAGAACATGACCAGGCAGGGACACAGAGCCCCTGCAAAGGGCTACAACAAACCAACACCACAGAAGCTTCTTGTTTGTTTCGTTCCCTTCGGATACTTTCCTTTCTGTTCCATTTCTTCTGCAACAGCTAAGTAAGTGTGATCAAATATACAGTGATTTTTTTATCTTCTTATTAATTATGCAGCATCAATTCCATGGAGATTCTGAGTTTACTCAAACTACCCTGAGCACAAGCACAATTTAAAACTGAGATGCAACAACACAGCATTATATTACAATTCAGTTATTTCAATATATGTCAAACTGATTCAGGTGGACTAACAGTGAAGACCTGCATCTATTCTCTTATATCCAGAACTGTAAATACTATTACTCGCTCATTTACGATTCCATTGAAAGCTAATGCCTGTTTATTATCTGAAGATAGATTACTATGGAGTTTATAATATGAAGTAAAAATATATTTGCTTCTAATCATCCATATACTATATCAAATGAATAAAACAGAAAAAGAGATAAAGTGGTGTTAAAAATAAGTCTTTTATCCAAAAAGGCTATTGATAGAAAATAGCTTTTATTGTTCTTTCTCATTGCTTGGGAACACTGCTTTCAGCCAAGATATTCTGACCAAGATATACTGAAGGTCAGGTATTAAATATTCCGTTTCCCCAATTTTGAAAATTTTATAAACAAGATATGGTCATAGCCAGTAATTTCTAAAATAAGATTAAACCCAAGATTCTATTCCTTGCACAGACTGCTGTATTAGCATACTGCAAAAATATGGGAAGTACTGTACTTCAAGCTGAGATAAAAATGCCTCTGGTGTAAAGTCAAAATTTAAAGTCAGCTGTACACACTGTAACACACTTTCTGTGAAGCTTCTACACTGGAACACAAAACACAAATTAACTGTCATGTTTAAGCAATTATCTCCTATCAAAACAATCAGAAACCTAATTTACACAAGAGATACAGTGGATGTATTTCCAATTCCCCCTCTAGCTTCCCCAAGACAGTATAACTGATCTAAACTAAAACAGTCACTCATTTTAGGGAGGAGGAAGACTGTTTATTTTTTTAAATTATAATTTATTTTTAAGTAGATGGACAAAGTGTGATCTTGCCTGTAAGGAACAGACTGGAAACACACAAGTTACCTCAGTGAATGTTTTATGTATTGGGATAGTCATCCAGATCAATATCCTATTCTTTAATACAATCATTATTTTTTTCTCACAGAAAACTGATAGCACAAATGGATACTACTTGATTTTTCAAACAAGCTTTTCACAGGGCAAGGAGAGAACTAAGAGGAGAGATCAAATTTTTGAGTCAGATTCCAGAATTTGCCTCTTGTGACCTCCAGTAAGATGCCTGCTCCTGTTTCACAAACACTAGCAGCTAGAACATGAGCAATACTAAGCCTACCTTCTTAACAAAAACACACAAACGGGTCAATTAGTGTCATTTAGCAAGGGGAGAGGGGACAGGACACCACAACACCACAGAGATGAAGAACAATAAACCTTTCTCCCCCCTCTTCATTCTTTCTAGATGTTCCCGTGGATCCACAGCAGTGGAAAAATTTTCCTCACTTTTCCTTTTAAGGTACAGGGCTGGATCTTATTTGTATGATTCTAATACTTTTAAGTGATTTGCTGTAATAAATTAATATACACTCACACACATATACTTTGGATACTCTCTTCTGCATGCAATACACAAATTCTACCAGAATCCACTGCAAATACTAGAGCCTAATTTTGAAGTGACTAAAAAGGCACAATATACAAAAGAACAAAGTCTTTTTATAACTAAAAATATATCTCCTGGAGATATGAGCTACTTTTCCTCTTGCATTTTTTTTTGTTTTCCACCATCCCTTCATACATGCAATCTCACAGCCTTCTATTAGCATTCTGACTAAGGGTTTTTTGACTAAGGAACGGTATACAAAGGGTAACTTCCACTCCAGAAGTCAGAAAAAAGAACTATTTCTAAATTTTTTTTTTTTTTTTACACTGAATTGGGCACTTAGAGATTGTCATATGTCAAGTAGTAAATAATATTTTTAATTGCCAAAGAGACAACATGCTTCTGCCATTTAAAAACAAAACAAAACACAAAAAAGGGGACTGCAGCAATTCCACACCACCTCCCACCCCCCACACCTCCCTTCATTGCTGTGGCTGTCATGATGAAGCAATGACTTGCCAACTTGGGGGAGCAACGGTTCTATAGGATAAGCTAGAAGAGTCTGATTCAGTTTTGTACGAAAATACTGATGCACCAGTACACCATTCTACGTAACTTGAGCTTTGGTTTTGGTTAGAAGCTCATTGACACAAAGAAAACAATAAAATAGCTTGTCTTCCCTAGAAACCAAAGCAAAAACTAAAATCCTTGAATACCATTAACAAGTTTTACTTACACCAGTTAGCAAACTATTAAGAGACAAAACCCATTACTATGAAACCCATTTTGTTTCCTGTATGGAGATAAAATGTATCGCTAAAATCTGCATGGTAGTCTGTCCTTGTCAGAAAACCTGAATCCATTTTTTCTGATACTGAGATACACTTGACCCACGTTCTTTGGAGACACACGCATTAGCAGCACACAAATCAGCAGCATGCAGGTACTTGAAAAAATGCTTGCAAAACTGGGAGTAAGTGTGCACAGTAGCTTTTGTTTTGGACAGAAAACAGCACTTCCTTCCACAGTCTCCTGGAATTTCCCTTCATCCGTAAAGGCATGTGAAGAAAGATGTACCTCAAAGGAGCTGGTTCTAGGAAAACAAAAGTTAAAAGATCTGAAACAGGAAATAAAGTTTCCATAGACAATGTAAATTCCTTCACGCTTCACTGACTAAATACATAGCAAATGACAATCTGTGGTTAACTTTCACTGCATTCCCAAAATACAGAGTTTCAATTTTGAAACCTGACCAATATTCATACCATCTTACATCCCAAGTTAATTGGTAAAAGTGCTGTGATATATTCCTGGAGACATTTCTGAGGAACAATCTAAGTATTTGTAACCCAATGTGAATAAATTTGCCGTTTGTGAATATTGATGACGGTTAATGGAAGTATTACATTGTTAGAAGGGTTTCAAAGTGACTTATACGAGGCATAAAAACAGGACAAAAATAGAACTAAACATATCATAATGAAAACATGAAGGGATAATTTAGACACATGCACAAAACGCAAAGTCCTTTTTCTTCTTGACAGGAGCACTATTAAAACACAAAAGAGTCACATACAAAAAAAAGCAGCTTTAACAAAGGACTGACTTTGAATAGTTTAAAAAATCACTATGTAGCTTTGCAGCAGTAAGATACGCATTACAGGTGCATACTATAAAAAAGCCTCTATTTAAAATTTTGCTACATAATCTTACAAAGGAGATGTAGTACTCCTCCGACTACATGCACAATTAAGAATGAATGCTGCAAACAAAAAGCTAATAAAAATCTGGGCAAAGACAACTGAAGACAATTGTACATTTTTATACTCTTTGACTAAGACCTGTTGCCTAGGTTATCAGCTCTAATCCTGACAAAACTCCGGGATTTGCACACTAACAGCACTGTTTCTTTCTAATCCAGAAATCTGTGTATGTATTTCTATAATAGGATTAAGATTAGTTTTTATGAAACTTTACGCAAGTATAAACGCACAGTGGTACTGAAAGCAGTAACCCTGTGTTTCACCGCTTCTACCCAGGTCTGTGCACCCCTGCCCCTTGTCCCGTCCCGAAGCCTGTGGTTTTCCTTTACCAGAGCTCACCTATGCTAAATTCTCATTTCCACCAAGTCAGTTTTACGCAGGTCCATTCCCCTGCCTGTATCTGCACCCACCCACTCTTAACTCCGGTGCAGGAAGAAGGAGGTTGCATTATGGCAGGCACAGGCAGGAACACCTACAGTGTTCATGAAACTACGATCTTCACCTCACAACCTGGCTTCATAATCTGAATCCAGCAAGCATTACGCAGTGAATCACAAATCTATCCAGACCCAAAAACTATTTCTGATGCAAGTGGCTTTTTGCTCATATTTGGGGTTGGACTAGATGACTTTTAAAGGTCCCTTCCAACCCAAAGGACTTCATGATTCTTCTAGCAAAGGCATCATGAAGATTTAAGGAGGCCAGACAAGCATTGCT
>NW_010420593.1:19018-20126 GCF_000710305.1 Buceros rhinoceros silvestris | reverse complement strand
CAAGCTTCTACCAGTGACAATTCAGGCACAGAATTCAGGTTTCCATATAAATAAAAATCACAGGGTTTTGAAGAATTTTGGCTCTTGGTAACTAGGTATCAACTAAAACATCCATTCTCTTCTTTACAACCAAAGTTAGGAATCACTACCAAAGTTATTTCATCTTTACGCATACAAGCTGGATAATGTCATCATATTGATCTGAAACTTGGGTCTTACAAAGATTTAGTCAAGGGTAAGGAAACTGAACAAGCCAGCAACTGTTGGCATTTATCTATCTATACATATACATACAGATAGGTAGGATAGGTATTTGCCACCCAAATCTGAACGCATTGGTGAAAAGGAGAAGATGGAGGAAATAAAAAATAAATTACTAACCAGGAAAAAAAGTGCACCTCTGGTATATGGACTATGGACAACAAGCTTACTAAAGCTGACAGCAGCTATGTGAATACACTCTTTTTCTTCTCATAGTGCAAATAGTGAGCCAATAACACAGGTTTTCCTCCTGCTAGCAAGGCCAGTTTGCAGTTTGCAGTGATGAAAACCCTTTGAGAGAAGGGAGTTGTAAGTAGGTAGAATGACACGGACTCGGAGGATCCATCCATGGTTGATATAAAACTGAACTTCTTAACACTAATGCACATTCAGGTCTTATCATGTACGTGAATTCATAAAGAGAGTTTAAGGGGCAGTTTTAAACAGACTCAGTACTTCCATTAGAAGTCAGACACATACTTTATGAAGCATCCTCTGTTTGAAAGATGACAGTCTTTTTATCTGGAAAAAATATCTCAAGATACGTTTCATGCTGTCCAGTCACAATAATCACTGCAATGAATTCCCTTCCTCTTTCACTAGGGGAAAAAAAAAAAAAATCCATGACCTTATTGGGTTCTTGAAGGAGAAAAGACACCCTGGTGCCATCTGATTGTTTTAGCCTGATTTTTCCAAGAAACTAATGTTATTATGAGAGGACTAAACGTAAAATCATAACATTTGAACCATGTTGTCCAAGTTCTATCAAATTTGGCAAAATGCTAGATGTCTCAGATATGAATTTTACAGAAGTTAGAGACCTTACAGAAAAACAATAGCCAACACA
>NW_010420593.1:0-18818 GCF_000710305.1 Buceros rhinoceros silvestris | reverse complement strand
AGAGATAGCAATCTACTAGCTAATCAGAATTCAGGTACTATTTGTTGAAACCACAAGCTCATTGCTACTAACCCAGCCAAAAAACACAGAGGCTGAAAGGAATGGCAGACTTTAGGGACATGGTAATGAGCTGGGCATCTGACATTGGAGACTAAAATACACAGGGAATGAGCACAGAAAAAAAATACCAGTTTTTACTTCTACTACTCATGGAACAACTATTAAGTATTCTCAAGCCATAGTACCAAAAAAAAAAAAAGGCAAACAAAACAACACTTGAACAGCAGATACATATAAAACATACACACAGATAATTCGAGTAAGTCAATACCAATTAAATAAAACAGATGAAAACCACTGCAATTATTATTGTGACTGGATAGCTTTAAGTATCTTGGTAGCATGCAATATAACAACGTAGATTTGTGCTGAGGTGCCTGAACAAAAGACAGAGCATATCTCTTTTTGTCAAAATGCCCGAGTAATATGATAAGCATCGAACTAGAACAGCGAAAAAACCTCCCACCATTTACTCTTCATACAAAGAGACAGTATTTCTACATGTAGGTTGTCAGGCTTACATGAGCACTTTTAAAGGCCTTTTCCAACTAGATTTCTTCTTTTTTTTCCCCCCCTTCCTCAAAGGGGAAAAGACCATTGAAAGAAGAAAACACACACAATAAAAAACAGAATAACTGATGGCCCCCCCAAAATCTAGAGCATATGCAAATTATTACTGACTCATATTGTGAATTGCCTGTCCACTACAAGCTTTCAGAGTAATGTAACAAGGAAAAAAATGTTTTTCAATCACTGCCATCCATCATCTTGGTAAACAACTAAAACGTATACTCCACCATCTGCTAGCTATTAGTCTGTGTAATCATAAAATATCATGTAATGTAATCATAAAAAACAATATTATTACCTACTCTTTCAATTTATAGGCAAATATTTCTATCTGTCAAATGATTTCACGCTAACATGGGGCTTGAACCTTCTGCGCTGCTCACCATCAATCTAGTCAACCATCTAAGATAAATCTGTCTCCTGTTTGGTTCTCCTCCATTTGGAAAATGCTCAGCATGGCAGACCATTTGATTCCAGCAGAAATCATACGAAAAGAAGGTTCAATAAATGATCCAGTTGTCAAGGAATGAACAGTTCAGCAACAAGGGCTATGAGACAGTCACTGCACTTGGTGAGACAAACTTAGACACCACCAAGAAGGAGGAGAATTCTCAGTTCTGAGATTATTTTTGTCTGTACCATGTTCTATTTAGTTTTGATACTTATCTTTAAACATATTTGTATGAGAAAGCGCCCTAGAAAAGTAACAGATTTCTCATATTATGACTTTTACAGGTACAGTAGTAACAGCTTTATTCTAAAATGCTTAAGTTAGAGGAGTAACTTTTTTTTTTTTTAACCAAAAAAACAGGTAATAGTTTAAGTGACACACAAGCCATTATTTCATCTGCCTGTAACTCCCACTTGCTCACCTAGGTAATTCTCTGCTGACTTTAGGAACAGAATCAGCTCCTGCAATGACAGAATGAAGTTGAATGGCATACCATGGGACCACCTGGGCTTTGGTAGTCCACCAGGTGTCATTGTATATTGAAATGGTAACTTCTTTAAAGATATAACACTGTGTGTGGATGGAGTTTGAAAGTCTGAATACACTTCCCAAGATACAGAAGTACCTTTTTTTTTCCTTCAGCTCAGCTGTTTCAGGATCAGCTTGATTATCAGAAACCTCAATTTTCTTTCATGTTTTGGTCAGTAAAATCCTGATATACTCCAAGAACATTATCAGCATACCTTAAAGGCACGGTCCAGGAGTCCAAAGCAATTCGTAGTATAAGAACACAGTCAAAGGGATAGTAGAGAGATTATACTCTAAAAACACAAGTCCATGCTACTGGAAAGAGCAATCCCCCATGCCACCTCATTGCTTTTTGGGGTTAACACCAGAAATCCTGTAGCAATCAAGATATCCTTTGAGGCAAGAGCCACACAGTCTGGCACATTGTGCTGCCAGTCCACTTTGGGAGCCCTTCATAGAAGAGAAATCATTCAAACTCCCAAAATAAGGAGTAAACTCAAACAGCTCTTTCAAACACATCTAGTGATCTTCTCCAGGCGTTTGTTAAATGTCCTGCAGTTCATATAGCATACTCGGTAGCAACGGTGAAGAATTAAGAGTTCAAAAACTGCACTTAAAAACTTCGCTATCCACACTGCAAGAGATCATTTAAAAATTACGAAGTGGAATGTGTACGATGGCAAGTGAGATTTCCCATTTAAAACTAAATATTAATACCTAAACCGAAAAGTGTTCTTTTGGTTTTATGCATTCTGATGCAATCTTTAACTTTATATTCACTTATTTGCTACAGAGTCCGTGACTGATACCACAGGAGGCACGTACAGGAAAACAGAAGTAAGACATATCTGCAAGCATCAATCTATCATTTTCTTAGCTTCCTAAACTTTGTATGTCTATTATTCATTACTTTGAAATCTAAATTGAATTTATTATATATATAGCACATTTATGAAATTTAACAATTAATGCTGTTTAAAAAAGGAATACATGAGTAACAAAAATTAGATAGTGATATTAAAGTGGTTTTCAGTCTGGAAGATGTTTTGTTTCCTAGGATACAACCTATAAGTCTAGCCAACTTGGTCATTAATGCCACTATCTTTACATCGCTGACAGTAAAAAGAATTAAAGTCTTCAAAAGCAAAAGGCACTTTCTTTTTTCTGGATAATTGTGCCATATAGCATATGACACTAAGAAAGGAATGTAATGCTCTACGGAAACTGAATAAGACTTCAGTATATGATTGTGCAATATTTTTCAGTTGAGCAGAAGAACGAGAGCAGTAATTGGGGGATGGGGTGGGCAGGGGAAACAAAAAAATACAAAAACCCCCCATTTTCTTGACTATCCCAATTTTCCCCTGTTAAAACAGCCCCTTAAACACTAAGGCAACATGCGTGCCTCACCCTTATAGCAGATGAGGAGGAGAGAATGCCCCAGGAGAGAGGCATATAATGGATATGTTTTATGTCAACCCAAAGAAACATCTAAAAATCAGTACAAGAATTTAAGTGTATTTCATTTTTATTTTAAACTTCTTTATGTTAAGAAATCAAGTTGAAAATTCCATTCCACCAGAAAAGCTTGACTTTCTTACATTAACGTGTCATTAGCTTGCAGCAACATCAACATATCAACAATTCCACACTTTTGCAGAAAAGTATTTCTTTTAGTTCTTTACAATACCTGTCTTTCAACCTACTTAGGTATCTGTTTTCATAATTCTTAACATCTGACCACTTCAGGATTTCTAACACCACAGAATCTAACCTGAAAGTCTAATTCAGTTCATACCATTTACTGGTGGCTGTAAAGTGAATGCAGAAACACTCTTGCTTGACCATTTTCCCTCTTTATTAATAGCCCCCCTCTGTCAATGGTTGACACGATCAACTGTCAGCACTCTAAGTAAAAACATTTACCAAGCTAACAAGGCAGTGATTCTGCAATGGCAGCAGCAGAGGACTGCTCCATCACGTAACAGCTCAAATTTGACCTGAAGGACTGACCTCTACATAAGACTACTATATTTGCCAAACTAGCCAAAAAGTGGAGATCATGCAATTTAAGCAAGACAACATCCAGTTCTGCATCAAGTCAGAAAGTTATGGATAAGTGACATGTGATTCAACATAAAAACTGCTTACAGAAAGTGAATCAAGTAAAAAACTTTGGAACAAAACAAACCAGAAAAGTGAATTAATATTGTCAGAATTTGCACTGTATGGGCATTTTGATGTGGTCCTGAGGCACTGGATACTTCAGGGACTGACTGATTGTACTGTTAAACCAGATCATACTTGGATGATGAGGAAATGGAGATACCCCACTGAAAAGATGGAAAGCAGGATGCAGCATGCAGAGCCCAGCCACTACACGGGGCTGAAGCTGGAGAAAAGCATCCGCAGCCAACAGAAAGGCAACTGAGCAATGCCACAGCTGAAAAAAGAGTGCCAAGGAGGTGGGGCTCAGATGGAATAAATGAAACTAAATCTTTACCTTCTCCCTCCCATGTTTCCCAGTGAATCTCCAACAAATTTATGACTTTTTATGAGTAAGACACAAAAACAAAACTTAATTGCCTCTTGGCAACAAGCATCGGCAATAAATATCAAGGTATTTTTTAAGAAAGAAAAGACAGCATAACCAGAAAGTAAATTACAGCTATTAATTCCCTACCCAAATTTCTGATGTTATGCATTACATTTCTTTGCAATACTGTTATGGCTATGAGTTCATGAATGTCAGATATTGTTAGAGCAGCCCACTACTTTTAAATGACAGCTCTCTCACTTGAGATATCAATTAGGGGGAGAAAAAGTTAATAATCCAAGTAGAGTTCAACTTCTTACTATTGTAGTCAACATTTTAACTCTCCACAACAAACAGCCACACAATATTTTAACTCTATAACAAATGACTGTGCAGCATTTTAACAACCTGTAACAAATGACTATGCAACACAACAATAAAGTATCTTCCCTAGTTTTAGAGGGCTAAATAAGGAAGATGCATATGAGAAAAAGGGACACTTGGATGCAAGATCAGCACACCTATTCATGCTTTCAGGAAACATCTGTCTGTGAGACCAAAACTGTGCATAAATTGAGGACTGGCTTGCATTTCTAATGCCTATCTTTTATGACACAAATAACACTAAATTATCATGAAAAAATGTTGGGATTCAGCAATTCAGACCCAATGATGTATTTAGTGAAAATGTAGGTAATAGTGTACTTCTATGACTAACTGAAGGAAATCTTTTCATACAGCTAGATGTTAACATCATCAACTGGTTTTGCTAATACGTACTCCACCTTTCTCAGCCTGTACCCACATAGCTGGTTGGAGGCCTTCCCATGCTAGATTTATCTTTAACACTAATTATATTCCTAAGGCAATGACTATCATCTTCATCTCTGCGCAACGTGCAGTGTAGTAGACCTCCTTGCCACAAGGGTCTATTGGTAAATAAACATGCTAACTAAGAATAGAAATTCTGAAGCATTAAGATCATGTATGTCAGTCAAGGTCACTGGAGAACATAACAGTGGAATTAATAATAGATTCAATAGGATGCTAAACCAGTGCAGCAAGTTCTCTAGCAATCTTTAAAATGTTTTATTAACATTTTTATTATTTCTTGTATAATAATCAGTCTCAAAAACAGATATATACTTACATGACAAAAAAAGTCAACCGGAGACTCGAGCTGGCTTATTGCAAATACTTAGGGCCCTTCAGATATGAGAAAGGTGTCTCCAGGGATCCTCATAAGTTCAAATGCCTAATTCCTACCTAATTCCAAACATACAAACAGGGTCTTAAACCTTGTCTCTTGACAAGAGATTTTTACTGAAACTCAGAAAAGGAGCTGCGCTCCCATTTTCCAAAGCTGGGTCCATGCTTGGCAATGCACTTCAAGTGCTTTGATTTCCAGTGGCTTTTAACATCAGAGACTGTCGTAAAAATAACAGCTATGCACCTGCTACACAACTTATACTTGCTTTGTCCCCTGCAATGATAATCCAGTGACCTATGAAGTTAACCTTACCCAGGTGAACAGAAGTGCTCCAATATTCCACTAAATCAGAATGCATTCCACCATCCAGATTTATGTTATAGAGCAGAGTCGAAGAATTTCTACTGCTAGTATGAGCAGGTATTAAGGGGTCTTAAAAAAAAAGTCTTAGAAAAATTCACCACAATTTCATCTCAAAAGCTATAAAGTCAGCTGTAGTAAAGACAACAGTTTAGTTTTATATGCAGTATGAAATTTCTATAAATATGTTAGAATAGTTCTTAAAATATTTTTTGTAACAGTTTCTTAGTCAAGTGGGAAAAAATTCCAGAACACGGTTATGGAGGGGATTTTTTTGGCACGCATTAGGAATGATCGGCGTAATTCATCAGTAGCAAGTTCCCTTAACTCAGGGAACACAACTGCTACATCTGTGCCAAACACACTTGGTTTTGCTTTAAATACATGCCCAAAATATGTACCAAATTATATATTTCGGAAAGATACACAAGACAGACTACGAACACCTCCTCTCCAACTTTTCATTATAATTCACAAGGACAGCATCTTGGACTTTTCAAGACACTTGCTATGTGGTATCAGGTAAACTAACTTCTCATTCCTGAAATTATCATTTACAGTGACAGCTTCAGTTCCTGGCACTTCATTAACCCTGTAGTTGAGTTCATTTCTTCAAAAGACAGTAGTGTTCATACTGTACAGGGAAAAAATAATTCCCACAGACATGAGAAGTGATAAAACCTTATAGATATCTTTATTTCATTTTTATAAGACCTTGATTAGCTAGAGGGTTCAATAAGGAAAGCCTACACTTTGCCCCTTTTATTTACCCTCCAAGAACACACAAAACAGTAATTCCATGTTTTATTGAGGTTATCTACTATCAGATCCTTTAATCTTTTGGGAATATTACCATTCTCAAGCTATGCAACTTGCTGTATGCACTACAACACTATTTTTTCTGAAATAATGGTAGTCTATACAGACAGGTGGAAAAAAAAAAAAACGAGAAATAAGTGCAAGCTCCTCATTTCAGCCTTAGCACAGAATGAGGACTTGTTACACATTTGAGAAACAGAAAACAAATATATGTAGACAATGTTATAAGATAACATAACTAACCATTTCAGGAGTTACAAAGCATTCCACAGAAGGTCAAAAATAACAAAATAGACACCAATAAGTAAAATCCTAACACTGATTTAAAAGCACTGAAGGTCTATTAACAGAGTATCCTCAGAGGGCATCAGTTAGAAGTTTTAGATCAAAACAAACAAGCTTGGTGTGTTATATTAATCTGAATCTTACCCAGATGTAAAAATATGTGACACCAAAATCAGAATCCAAAATCTGCAAAATACACTGCAAACTCCCTCCTGCAGCTTTGGAATTTGGCAGTGCTACAGTTAACAGCTGGACTTGATGATCTTAAAAGTCTTTTTCAACCTAGATGGTTCTACGTCTCTGTAATGCAACTGGATAAGCACTGGAACTGCCTGCCAAGAGAGACTGTGAAATTTCCATCCTTAGGGATTTTCTGAGCTGGACTTAACAGAACTCTGAGTCACCTGACTCACACTTCGAAGATAGCCCTGCTTTACACAAGAGGCTAGTGAGATGACCTGAAGAATAATCTTATAACCAAAATTATTTCCCTATTTACCTTACACTGGAGAACCCCTTAATGAGACATTAATGAGTGCTGCCAGAATTCAAAAATACACATTCAGGATCTGAGTAATGAGTTTCCCAAACAACAACAAAAAATTATATTGGTATACTACTCTGAAAAAAACAATTTCTGGTCAAAAACTGGTTGGAAATGCCTTCAAGAAAACCAATGGAGAAGTACTATTTTGACAGATTTAGTAAAAAAGGACTGCAGGTCCCAGGAGCTTAAGGCTCTGTTAGAGGCTCTCTCTCTGGCCTCACTGGCAAACATCCTCATCCTTCCCATAAATCACGTGTTGCAGTCAAGGTGATTAAGCCTCCTAGTAAGAGCCTGACCTCACTGAGCCCTTCCCTGTATGTTCAGCCATTCACAGGGCTCTAAAACTTGAAGTCATTTGAGATTAACATACCATACCTTGAGGAAAATGAGTGAAAACAATGGCACCAAAACACACAGTAATTCCAAAACCTGGGTTTTAAACTTAAACTAATGTTAAAAAAAAACACATGCAAACAAAACAGCATAAAGGCACACTTATTTCCCTGTCTTAGTTTCCTCATCAGTGAGAGCAAACCACTCAAGCCAAAATTATTCTGCATATCTAAACTTCTTTTAATATAGCTTTTTCTTTTCGTCAGGAATTTCTCAGCTTCCTTGAAATCAGACTGCAAAGACAACTCCTTTTCCCCAGGGTGTTCTCCAAATGCTTGGGGAAATACTGCTCCCATTACAACTTTCAGTTCTCTTTGTACGATGACCTGTAGATCAAAGTCTTCAAAACCAGCTAAGACATGATTAACTGCTTCTGAGTTCAGACGTGAAATATTAGTTTGCCTACCCAGCTGCTATTCCTTCACCAAGGCAGCTCCCTTTAAAAATAAAGTCAAATAGTAACATCATTATTAGACTTATTAGAGGTGGAAGATTTGCACACCACCACCTGTGGATTTCATTTCCCATGGCGTTTTCAGCTCAACATCTGTGCATCTTCCACAGCCTGGTATAAAACAAAATCAATACACAGATGACATCAGATTACCTGACACATCACAGCAATCTTTCAGCAGCACACTTCAGCCTAATGTAATGAAATTTCTAACAGTTTAAATCAATCCAAGTCACTACTTCTACTGTCCTCCCCTGGTGCCTTGTCCTCCTCTGCTCTGATATTTTAATGACTGAAAGGTGCACTGTTTCAGAAAGTAGTCACAATACCAGAGGAAATAAGAGCAGACTAAGGTTAATATTTGCTCTGAGCAGCTTTCAGAACCAGCCTTGCATAGTTTTTTATAACCACCAGCACTACAAAAGAATCCCTCCCTTAAACAGCCACAGAACACCAACCACACAAATTTGACTTATAGTTAAAAAAAAAAAACAAACTCCTTGTTGAAGTAAGCTGATCACATCCCAGTCTTGTTCTTATTTACCTCCATTGCAAATTTATCTTGTAAGGTGTCATTAAAGCAAAAAAAAAAAAACAAAAAAAACCCCAAAACCCCCCCCCCCCCAAAAAAAACCCCCCACAAAAGCCAAAGATTTCTTGCAATTTTGATAGTCTTAGAGGTACTCAACACACCTATATCAGGCATCCTCTTTCTGAAATACAGAATCATTGGATATACTGTGTCTGGCTCATTTTAAGTTCTTCTATGTTTATTCACTGCCTAAATGGCAAAATTTTTGGTTGAATTTCAAGCCAGCTGCTCTTTCCAGGTTGAAATTGAAGTTTTTTAACCCCTTACTTTACACCAGTAATTAGAGGTAAGGAAAAAAAAAAACCAAAAACCCCCAAGTAAAGTTATTTTATCTATTACACAGAGCCAAACTGACTGATTAGCTACAGCCTAAGACACAAGAATAGAATTTTTCTGAAACCTCTAATAATTTAAAGATGCTTACTTTAAATATATTTTCAAATACACTTTTATAAAGGAACCTCAAAAGGTTAATGTCAATCCCATTATTTCAAATACTCTTTACAAAACTTGAGAATGTAAGACATTTAGAGTTGCCAGGAATTTCATTAGTACCCAAATCAGAGTTGTCCAAATTACAGAAGTACCATAAAACCCACTGTGCTGCTAACAGCATGCTAGATGAAGTTTGTTATATATTTCAGGAAAAGTTAACTCTCATCTAATTTATATTGTACTATGGTCTGATTCCCTCTTCTCTGTCCACAACTTAGCTCCCACAGATATTCTCCTTTACAATGCTACAACTGTGAAATCCCAGTTAGACTGAGTAAATGTGCATGTGATATTTTAGCACATGCAAGATATTGGAATCATTCCTTAAAATACTCTGCACCATCACATGTTCTTTTATCTGGTTTCACCATTTGTACAAAATAGCTTGCAGTGATTTGTTACATGATATTCTGAAATACTGTGCAGCTGCAGTCTGCAACACTAAAAGCTCTCTCCATCATTCAATTACTTA
The DNA here is from genome assembly GCF_000710305.1 of Buceros rhinoceros silvestris. Classification (NCBI taxonomy): domain Eukaryota; kingdom Metazoa; phylum Chordata; class Aves; order Bucerotiformes; family Bucerotidae; genus Buceros; species Buceros rhinoceros. The sequence goes on along the minus strand of NW_010420593.1, from coordinate 9,046 downwards.
TTAGGATCTCAGGAATTCTTTAAAAACCTTAGTATAAGATCCACTTATAAGGCCCTCGGGTTCCAGCCAAATCAGCTTCTATCAAAGAGGGAAATGATCAGGCAACAACCATTAAAGATGAATGCATACAAAATTGATTTTATTGTTTCTCTTTAGCTACCTGTAGCTCTTGGAGTTAGGGAGATGGGTATCTCTTAGAGAGATTAACGTGCTAGGGATTATGTGCAAACTTAATTTCAGTAAAAGGAATGTCTGCTACACTTCCCAACACCAACACTTCCTTAAGAAGAGCAGTCACTGATTTGTATTTCAGTATTCAATGTACATGTTCAACTTCTTTTATTTTTTTAAAATTATTGGCCTAACAGAAGCTCAATGTGAAATATCAACAATGGATGTGGTAGCAATCTTCATTAGAAAAGTTCTTTTCACGTCCTTGAACATGACATATTGAGTTGTTTCTGCTCCATCTCATTCACTTATCCTTCCTATTGCTGTTTGCCTTTGCAAACAGAAGCCTGAAGTTCCTTTCAGCATTCACTGGGAGTGGAAAGTGTTTCGTACTGCTACTACCAGGCAACCCTGCATGTTGCTGCATGCCACCTTCAAAACATCGTATACCTTTTTCCTTAAACACAAACCAGAAGTGCTTGGCACCATGGGGAAAAAAAAAAAAAGACATATACTAAACCCAGCTTTTTTTTTTTTTTTAGATTTCAGTTGTTTTTCTCTTTTATCTCTACTGTCAAGTTTTACAGTCAATGTGATTTGCAAACCATAAGGACATGTGGTTTGCATAGCACACAAACCTGGTCAGGTTACCAACTGCAGTTTAAAGCAGTACTACTGCCTGATCTCTGCACTTTTTCCCTGTAAGATAGTAGCCCACAGGAGTAACAGAAAGAAACATACCACAGCGAAGCTCCCACAGTTCACAGCCCATTCTACTAATTCAGAATTTCAGAAATTTTCCAAAATGCCACTGAATGAAAATCATTCCTTGATGCCAATGCAGTCAATGAGACCCTATACCACATGCTGTAATATTACACAAGCTAAAAGGCCTGTGTTCCTTTTTCCAAATTGGAAACAATATTCTCCTCCATCTTGTCAAGTCAATTTAATGCTGATAGTTTTACAGTCTCAAAAGAGCAATATGAACTAGTACCAATTTCTTTGAGGTAAATATTGATACCAGCTTCTATATGAAAATGTCACTCTGTAACCATAGATAAAGCTAATTTTGGATACTTCCATTAATATTACAAACAAGATACAGGAGCTGAATACGAGAAGAAAAGCGTATACTAGTGAATCTACATTGTTAGAATACAATTTACAGAGAAGCCATCTAAGCAGTGGCTATGCAAGTTACAGGTACAGAGCCCTATAAACAAACTGGTAAGGATGGTGGAAAAATGCCGTTCAAAGACAACAGAGGATCCTAGAACGTTACATTAAAATATATACACTAAGTATAAAAAAATCTCATGTTTATAAACCTTACCAAAGGAATCTGAGGTAAAACAGGAAGGTCAGAATGTTGTTTCAGGTATTTTTAAGATTTATTCAAACTTTCCGGCATTCCATAAATTAAGACAAAACACACATTCCCTGTTTATTAGTATGTTACACTTGCATTGTCATGTGCTTATTCTAAAACTAACCTAACTGTGCACACGACAACGTATGTAAGTGTAGTTATATCTTCCAGTGGTATGAGTCTTTTGTGGTTATCAAGCAATGAATTTTCTTGCTATGGTGGTAAAGCTTATCAAATCTTACAAAAGATGGATGACCCCCTTTTTCCTTCAAAGGGGAGTTCCATTGTTATCATAACAATGACTGGCAAAATAAACATACCAGCAAAAGCCTTAACTGATTCATCTGGAACTCAAGATCTGTCAGCAAAGCTGTTCGCAAAGGTTACTGAAAACGCTTATGATCCTGGCAAAAATGGCATTAGAGGATGATAATCGATAGTTTTTCAGATAGTTAATTAGAAAAAAAAAGTAGTTAGGAAAATGATTCACTTGTCTCATACATATTCAAATTTGAATTTTATGTAGAAGTTCAATGCTAGTTTTGCACACTAGCATTAAAAATTGATAAATCTTTAAAGACATACATCTGGAAAAGTATCTAGCAAGCAGTATAAATAACAACAATATTTGTTTTAAATTAACTGCACATTTAAATCTTGAAACATTAACAGTTAAAACCAGCAAAAAATACCATGCATTGGTTCTTCTATAATGGCAAATTCTACAATGCACAGTATTCCTGGAATATTATTTCCAAGGAACATTCGCATACAAATTGAAGTTCCACCCACTGCATCTGAACACTCGCAGATTAAGGAAATTCTTGCAATGGTGTTACAAACCAGTAAGAATCCCACTCAGCAGTTACTTACAATGAAACATAAAATATCCCCCCTAATTTACAAGTATAAAAAGACTCAGTTATAAGCGAAAATACCTCATACAACTAAGCAGAATACTAAAAAGCCACTTTATATGTATTATTAACAGCAATATTCAGGTATTTAGCATTAAAGAAGAGTAACAGTAAAACCTCCCCTGGAGATCATTATTTTCATTGTTGATAGGTCAGTAACTGAGATTTAAGAAGTCAACCTCTGACTAAAAGACATCAAGTCTTTTTAGGTCATGAGGTCCTACATGAGGTCTCTCAGAAGACAGCATAAAAGTCCTCAAATAACAAGCACACACACAGGTTTCTCTTAATTTGCCCTGTTGGGTTCCTATAATAAGTGCTTAACAATTCCATCCCCAGAGCAACTCTGCAGTCATCAACAAGGCCATTTACCACATGATTTAGCAAACATATTTCTAAGATTTTCACTTACATGTGCTACGCAGAATTGGAAGCGAAATTAATGTAAGGCAATTCATGGGCAATATCCTTCTTGCTTTCACAGTTTTTGCGCATCAAATCCAAGAGGAGAAAGAAGCTGAATTTCCAGGAGACATACAGAGTTGCAATGCTATGGGACCAGTCTCTTGCAATGCTATGGGACCAGTCTCTTGCAATGCTATGGGACCAGTCTCTTGCAATGCTATGGGACCAGTCTCTTGCAATGCTATGGGACCAGTCTGTCTCTTCCTCTCCCAGTTCCCGCGTTACAGGCAGTCAATCAAGGAATAAGCCCTTCTCTCTTCCAGCCCAGTATCTGGGTTTGAAGGAAGATGATGGAAAAAGAAGTATTCTAAATGTAGTAGTGCTGAAATAATTCACACTGCTCATAACATTCACAATGAAGTATGCAGTCACCTTCCATAAAATAAACCACTTAAACTCTCTAGCCAGGAATCTGAGACATGCAGAATTTTAAGTAACAGTTCAGCTAATTGTTAGCTTGCTTTCTGCTGTAACACCATGAGTGAAGCACTCGAAATGGCATGAAGCACAAATGTAAGGTGGCATGCTAGTTGAAAACATAGATACCTAGAAGATTTAAACCAATGGACCAGAACTGTGTGCCTGCTCCCTCACTCACACCATCTTTCCCACAAACTTGTATGAGGGGAAGAACCAGAATGCAAACTGAGAGGTGAAAGCAGGAACCCAAGGGAGGGGGATCCTAGGCTTTCTGCAAACAGCAATTCAGATATATTTTGGCACTGGGTCCACACATTTGCTACTCACCTTCTTCCACATCTGATGCTCTCACCAGGAAAGACAGTGTTATCTTTAACAGAGTTGACCTAAGACTGAGGCAGAAGTGACACAAAATGAAGTACATAAGTCTGAACCCCAGTGCATGAAACAATTTGCAGTGATTACTATTTTGATGGCCTCTCTCGCCCCCCCCCCCTTATCTTCTCCACACTTAACAATCCCACATAGCTTTTATGCAGTCATACTATTTCTTGAAGGACTGTGCCCAACAGAAGACACACAACTCAAGCTGAAGTCTTAGCAGCACTGATTAGTTTACAGATCTTGCAACAAACTTCAGCTCAGCCTTGAAGTTGCTTGCATTTTTTTTTAACTTCCTCCCTCCCTTCCCCCCTCCGCAACCACACCCTCCCCCCCCTCAGCTGTAAGGCAATGGGATCTATTCTAACCTTACGTATTTGTCTCTCCTGAAATGGTAGTAATCATTCAGTATCTGCCCACGATCCTGTATTTATTTAGTTTATTCTTCCTGCCCATCAGCAGTATTTAAATATATCCAGTTAAACATACCAAACAGAACAGTCAGCTACTCCAAATAAAGTGTTTTCTGCAAGGCAGATTGGACTGTTGTCATATCTCTCCCTCCCCCCCCAGAAAATCCACCAAAAACATCAATCCTAATCCGTATTTTAGGCATAATCTTATCATCATCTTGACACATGTGTGTCTAGAAACAGAATAAACTGAATTGTCTCTGTTAATTTTTAGCCTTTTGGTACCTTATCTTCCATTAGTTCTCAGACTGCTCATTACAGTTCTGAAATATTTATGACTAGGAGAAAAAAAAAAAAAACAAACAACCACAAACATAAAACAACCACAACACAACCAAAAAAAATCAACATCTTTAATTTCTCCTAAGTCAAAAAAAAAAAAAAGAAAAGAAATTGAAGAGAGCAGGAGGTAGGAAGTTACAGCTTAACATCAATTAACCTCAGTTTCCAGAAAAATATAGAAGTAAATAGAGCAGAATCGACAAATGACTGAGCTGCCATCTGCTTCTGTCCTCAGCAGCTCTTTGGAAACACAGCTAACTCCATGAAGTGTTTGCCAAATACTGGAGTACAGAGAGCAGGACATAACCCAAAGAGAGAGAGGCAACGAGCCAACGCTTCGATATCCCCTCATCTGCAGGAGTTACCTACATCCACCACCTTTCTAGTCCCACATCAGAGAATCTCTTCAGATTGCATAACCCATGTGCATTCTGGATCTGCATCTTCCTGTCTGATGCTCCTACACCTGCTGTGGTGGAGAACTATTCAAATGGAATATTTATTTGTCCAGACACATTACTACCACTTTTATCAAAGTTTCTCCATGTAGGTTGATGTTATTTTTACACATTTGGTCTGCTTCAATCTCCTTAAAATGCAATAATCAGATTACAATCAGACTTCACAACAGATTAATTATACACCAGGGAAGTGTAAACTCTAACTTTGGTTGGCTGGTTTTTTACAGAAGTATTTTTCATCTAACTCTGCTTATATACATTACTGGCTCATTTTCTACACAGCCCATCCAAAGATGTCATAGAAAAAATTTATTACCTTGCATGCAAATTCGACTCCATTCAGTCTTAATGACTGACAGATAAAAAAACCTAACAATATTGTATTCACCTGTCCATTTCTTGCAAATGGCAATTTCCCAAGGAGCAACCTGAATTGCTGTTGTAACTTTAAGCACTTGACAGTTACGTATATTGGCTGGTACTTCTCACCAATTTCTGCTTCCCATCCCTCAAGGTATGATACCAAGAAATCCTAACACTTCAGAAGTTATGAAACATTGCTGAATCAGCAACATCACAGTACAAACGTGCTCATACAAAAAATAAAAATAAAACTTGACTTTTTTTTCCAAGGTCCTGTAAAAAACCCTAACAATTCATCCAGAAGCATACCAAGGTAAAAAAAAAAAAAACAAAACCAAACCAAAAAAGCCAAACCAAACCAAACCCAAAACAAAAAGGGCAGTCAATAGCTAGGGAAAAATGTTAGCACATACATTAGCCAGCAGAAATATGCCAAAACAAGCTTGATTGCTTGTTTTGCCTGTTTTTAAGTGGTTATACACATCGCAGCCTCCTTCTCTCTCACTCAAAACTCTCTTTTCTTTCACGCCGGTTTTCAAGATTCCCACAAAATGTAATTCTTCTGAGTTTTATGTTTGTTTTGGTATAAAACAGATGCGTACTGAACTTTAAGCCAAAGTTTTATCTTAAAACTTCTTAGAATGAAGTGAGTCAGCAGTTTTCTTCAGCTATTCCTAATTTCTAGAATAGAGGTAGAGATACTGTGAAGTAATGGAATATGAAGATGAAATGGGTAACTACGGTGAAATCTGCATCAGAGGGCAATGAGATAAACGAGCAGAATGACTGTAAAATCATCACCAGTATTGCAACTGTCCACTGTCCAGAAGCACAAATAGATCCCAGGAAAAATGCTGCTGCAATCACGAGAAAACTTTGGCGGATCAGCTCCTGTCAATTTTTTTTCCACCTTTAACTATTGCAACTTAGTCTAGAAGATCAAGACTTTGGGCTTGTTTTGTAAAACTGGCAGATTACATTAACCCGGATGATTTCCAAATCCAGTGCTACTTTTAAGTTTTGAGAGTCTTGTCTTCCCCAATATAATTTCAAATACACTAAAATGTTTATTTCAGTATAGAAGTTAGCCCCAAATAAAAGCTTGATGTCCTCAGAAGGCGGATGCTTCTCTTTCTGAACATTACACTGAGAACGCAATGTGCAAAGTTTTAGCCCCTGTAAAAGAGTTATCACTGCTAAGTGTTAGTGAGGACAACTATTATCCACCTATTTGCACATCTCATCTTTTACCTTTTATAGTAACTAAAAGAGAGTAATGAATTTGGGGTTCAAGGATTGGAACAAGAAAACATTAGTACTTAAAGAAGAAAAAGTGTTTCTCAGGGCATGTCAACTCTGGAAAAGCTAAATGCTGAGAGGTCAGCTTTCAGTCAATACACACCTCCTTCTCTACACTGCAGCACAGCAGAAACAAAGCTCCTGGGCTTTTGAATGAGAGACAGCAAGGGCTATCAAAGAGACATCTGCAGACTTCTTGACAAAGAAGCCGATCTAAATCAAACACTGCTGGATGCAAATGTTGTGTTAAGGCAGATGCTTTATGGAAAAGTTCTAAATTCTTCATGGAAGGATAGCAGCAACTTCATTAAGGCTGTTACCAGCTTCCACTATGAACACTTGCTTTAAGCTCTTCAATTCTCACCTCAGAGATCTGACTTGTTTTAGCAACTAATGCATACTAAAAACAGGGTTCAATACTTTTAGGCAGATTACGGACAAATACACATTTCTCAGGTTCAGATTTTCAGGTCTTTTACTTAGAACTACTTGTTTCAAGTAGATTTGCACTAAAAAACAATTTTAATTAAAGCACACTGCTTTTGATAGTTTGAGTAACTGGTGCTTCTAGCAACCTAAAAAGGAACAGTTTACAGAATCTCAGAATCACTTTGGTAGGAAGAGACCTTTAAGATCATCAAGTCCAACCGTAACCCATTGCTGCCATGTCCCTAAGCACCACACCTATATGTTTTTTAAATACCTCCAGGGATGGTGACTCTACAACTGCTCTGGGCAGCCTGTTCCAATGCTTAGTTTCCAATTTAGTTCACAAAGCCATTTACTGATAGCTACACAAGTTTGACTTATTAATTTAATTCAAATATTGCAATGACGAGAACCAGGCACTGCATTCATGTCTATCTTGCCTTTTATGAAGTTACTACTCACAAAGATTATCACGATGATCTTTCTGTATTGACAGTTATTAAAGACTTTTCTTTGTTGTGCAACTAACTGACACTTGTGTGAACAATATTCTAGCCTGAAATTGGCAATGTACAGATAATTGTTAACCTTTAGTTACCCTTTAGTTGAGGTTAATTTTATCCTTCTTGAAATCAGCCTCCTTTCCACCTTTTCTGCTCCTGCATATCTTTGCAAGGAAGATGATGTTTTCAGAAACAGATTACAGGTTAATACAAATTCACATAAATCTTAAAAGTGTTCAAAATATATTACTACAAAAAAAGCAGCTTGGAAATTATTGGTATTTTTCTTCTTCTTCTTCTATAGCATTTTTGCATCTACTTTGTGAGACACAAACTTAGACTCAGAAGAGCCAGCAGGCTGCACAAGACAACAAAAACAGACGTACTAAAAAACCATTAAGAAATTACCACTACTTGGAAACTACACATGATGCCCCAAGGTGACACTGAAAGTAAAAAGTTAGTGGAGATGTGGTCTGTTCTATCACAGTACTGCTGTCAGCGGATTCCCTCCATGACCAAGTAAAGATACAAAGGTGATGTACTGCTGCAAACAGGGAGCTATAGCAGACAAATACTTTCCACATTCCTTACAAAAAGCAAGCCTCAATCCTTCATCTAGGAAAGGCAGCAATGCTTTAGGGAATTATACAGGTTCTTCTTGCACTGAAAATTACCATGCACGAAGTCACATTCCAGTCACGTGATTCTTTCAATGTTTTTGCTGATTTTCTTTTAGAACATGTATTCTATGGAGTATTTCTTTAAAGGCCAAAAACATGTATTCATTTTTGTACTCCAGCATCTTTTTTCATTCTCAAATACAGCAGATCTCAGCAAGATATTCAACCAGGCTAAGAGACACCCTGATTGAAGTTTTGAGAACAAAAGCAGGGTGAAAACATCTTCCATTTTGTGTTAAAAATATGTATTTCCATCATTGTCTTATGCAATTCATAACCAATAAAAAACTCAAAAATTAAAATAGAAAAAATTTTCATTATGTATTTAAAATAATCTTTCAAAAATATAAATATCAGATTTAATTTTTAGTCTCTTTAATGAATCCCACCAGTTATTTATACATTCTTTATCATTCTGTTTGGATACCAATCAAAGTTCTGCTTGAGAACAAGGACAAAAAACAAGCAGGATCAGGAGTATGGTTTGATTTCCTTACACTAACAACTATCATAAATTATTTACTGAACTTCAAAGCTTTGAAACTGATGATAAATATGGTAGGGAAAAAACAGGTGTTTGTTTACTATCAATTATTTACTACATATGTTTTACAGTATAAGATATGCACAAAATAATAAAAATGTATTATGTTCATTTCATTGAAATTTACTGCTCTTTCTACCCATTCAGAGATCATAATTGGACTAACTTTGCTAACTTTTCAATAATAAGAGTGCAAAAAACCTGACATCTTGAGGGAAAAAAAAAAAGATTACATCCAGACTTTGCAGTAAGAAACTTAGAATCATAGAATCATCTGGTTGGA
>NW_010420592.1:0-4709 GCF_000710305.1 Buceros rhinoceros silvestris | reverse complement strand
CCAAGACTGCTAACAACCGTGCCTGGAAAAGGGCTGTCTCTCTAAGCAAATACACAGCAAATCCAAAGATGACAGTGTGCATATCCCACGGATGGTATGCCGGGAAATGGTGCCGGAAGTTAGATTATATCCTCTAAGCCAGACCGCTGTTCTCTTTCAGACTTTGTTGAATGAGCTAGACCGAAGCATGGGGCGATACCGAGACGAAGTAAATCTCAAAACAGCCATTATGTCCTTTATCAATGCCGTTCTGAATGCTGGTGCTGGTGAGGTGAGTCACTGCCCTGGAAATTCCTTTTAAAATGTTATGCTTGAATTAATTTACCTCGGAAATTGTTAGTAGATTAAGTCACGAATCCTGTGTTGTTGAGTGTATATAGATTGTGGAAAGCAATGCTTAATTGCTTATATCAGTCTTAAAATGTCTTCCATATTAGTTCATTCCCATCCTCTTCTAATATAACAGTCTGCTTGCACTGAAATTATTCCTTTGTGGGTTTTTGTTGTTTTGGTTTAGGTTTTTTTAAAGAACTGCGAAGCACTTACCTCTTGATTCAGCCTTTTAGAAAAAATTTGGGTTACCTTCAGAAATGTTTTGAGGTGTTATTTTGACTCAAAGCCAAACTCAAAATGTTTAAATTTAAAAATGTAAAAGGAAGGCATTTCAGAAAAGTCAGGTTGTTGTTTTGCTTTCACGAACAAGACTTTCTTTGGAATCTTGTCCCAGGTTAGGACAAGAAAGAACAGTTTGATTTAAAAAAAAAACTGGTTCGTCTTAAAATGACCAGTCGCGATGTGTTCCTCCCATTTACGTTCGCACATCTCATTGGTTGTGGAAACTCTGCCGGGCTCTCTGTCCGTTTAAAAGCCACGTGGGGACAGGAATACTTCCAGGCTGGCTGGGACTTTCTCTTTGCGTGTTGGCTCCATCCCGTCTATGCCTTTTCTCCCAGTCGGCTGAGACCTGCCTTGTCTCTTGTTGACTGGCAACTCCAGTCCAGCCTTGCCTCTTTCACTGGTGCCTGGACCTGCTCAGATTATCGCTACTAACCCTCGCGCCGCAGAGGACTGCCTGCGCCGTTGCTTCTTCCCTGCTGTTTCATCCCTGCCACCGACGTGCCTCTGGAGCCGCCGTTTTCCTTTGCTGACATTTCTCTAACACCCACGACCAAATTGTTTGGCTCCTGCTTACGCGTGGATTCGCTGCATCTGCACTGACCAGCTTTGCTCCGCTCCTGCAAATCTGCTGACCACGTGGCCGCCGCTGTTTTGAAACTGTTCAGTACTGGTTTTTTCCCTTTCGCTTTTGTTTCCCTAACCCCAGGTTAACCCTCACTATACCAACTTTCCAATCCCATATAAACCTGCTAATATTTTATTTTGTTTTTCTGTATATAATATTTTCTAGTGTTATTAAACTTGTTTTAGTTTCTCCAACTTAAGAGTTCTCACAATTTTTTCTTCTTATCCCTGCTTTTAACCCTTTTCTTACCCACGACCAAATTGTTTGGCTCCTGCTTACGCGTGGATTCGCTGCATCTGCACTGACCAGCTTTGCTCCGCTCCTGCAAATCTGCTGACCACGTGGCCGCCGCTGTTTTGAAACTGTTCAGTACTGGTTTTTTCCCTTTCGCTTTTGTTTCCCTAACCCCAGGTTAACCCTCACTATACCAACTTTCCAATCCCATATAAACCTGCTAATATTTTATTTTGTTTTTCTGTATATAATATTTTCTAGTGTTATTAAACTTGTTTTAGTTTCTCCAACTTAAGAGTTCTCACAATTTTTTCTTCTTATCCCTGCTTTTAACCCTTTTCTTCCAGAACAGGAGGGAGGTTAATTAGAGAGAGGAAGAACTCGTCCCGTAATTGGTGTACCTTGACCAACCAGTGACAGTCTAGAGGATAGTTTAAACTGAGTTTGTTTCATTAAAACTGTTACTTTTGTTACACTGCCTTTTCCTTTGATTAAACCACAACAGACACCAAGCTAGTAGAAGTTTTGTCTGTCGATGTATTTATATGTATCTGCAGCAGTCCTGTAACATCCCACTGAATAGGCGTCAAGTTTTGCCAAGAGTATATGATGATTTTATGACAAATAAACATAAAAACTAGGAGGAAGACCGCAGTACTGTTCATCTGTAAGCAGGAGGTGGATCTCTGATGGACTATCAGGACAAGTGAATAACTTTTATTCTTTATGGAACAATGTGGAGCGTGCCGTTCTTCTGACTGGGTGTGCAGAACTCATCGTAGGTAAATGAGGACTGTATTTTTAAGCGAAACAGAGGCAAAGGCATTAGGGGTTTTTTTACTTACTTTATTGGAATTAATCATCTTGTGAATTTGGTGTCAGGGTAGAGGCTATTAAAAAGGGAAGAATTGAGATTTTAAGTTGTTTGGGTATTTTTTTTTTAATATGATTAAAAACTTTTGGAACACAGTAACTTGGTTTTCCCTCACTTTTTAAGGACAATTTAGAGTTCAGATTACATCTACGATATGAGTTTCTAATGCTGGGAATTCAACCTGTCATTGACAAACTGAGAGGACATGAGAATGCCACTCTGGACAGGTAAGACATGTTTTCTGAGAACAGTTATTGATCAACAGAAAGAGTTCTTAGAAGCTCTTCTCCATTCAGGAACAGCACAAAGCTGTCTCTGTCTCTTCCTAAAACTGACTCCTCTTAAAGACAAAAAAAGAGATTTAAAATTAAAGGAGATTAAAATTAAAATCAGAAGATGAAGTAGGAAACATAAATACTAAATTGGTAGTGGCTGTGGCAAGGAGTTCCTGAATTGCTTTTCTTCTAAGCTGGGGATGGACAGCAAAAAAAAAAAAAAAAATTCTAATTCTATTGTAGCAAAACTGGCACAAATGCCTGTCCTGATAGAAGGGAGTTCACTGACTTCATTGAGACCGAGTGTGTGAGCTTAAAACACAGATTCTGAGTTTTCAAGGTTTTTTCTTTAAGTTTAGTGATTTTTTTTTTGTGATCTAGGTTGTATCACAACCTCCCAAACAGTGGCAGTGGCACAACTATGAGAAAAGAGGCACCTGTGGTGGGTGAAGGGTTACAGATGCCCAAGGGGCAAGAGAGAAGAACGAGGAGCATCTTCAAACAGCCCTGCTACTGCACAACATGTAGCACTGACCGAGACCTTTAGGTTACTGTGTTAGAAGTTGTACGGATAATAAATGCTTTCTCCACTAGCAATTCCGTATTTTGCCATGGTAATTGAAGCTGCTAATGACCTTAAATTAAGGTCACAAAGCCACATGCTGAAATAAAGTTGGAGTAAACAATCTGAACAATTTGACTGAGACCCTTCAAGAAGCTAAAAGACTGATGAACCGATGAGGAACTCAGTAAAATCCTTTTCTTAACATAATGAAGCATTTGAAGATGTAGGAGCAGGCAGCCATGGGAGTCTGCCTTCTCCTGTGACCATACTTAGCTTTGCAGTGACCTGCTGATGTGCTGCTATCCCTTGTTGTCTGCTGCTCCAAGCCTCTTCCTACAGAGCGGGGCTGGTTATCGAGTGTTTCCGATTTTGCTGAAGTACATGGTGAAAAACCTGGGGATCAGTCCTGTGCTTGCAGCTTTCAAGGCACCATGTCCTCGGATAGTGTCTCTCCTGACATTTTCACTGTCAGGAGCTGCTGTAGGGTGATGGAGCTATCCCTGGGGGCAGAGGTCATGTGCCTGAGATACTGCATAAGCACCGAGTTACCACCAGCTGCCATAAAGACTGGCCTCACTCCTTTGAGCAGGTGGAGGCATGTACAGGTGTATTAATGTCCCGGGGAAAGATTGCATGCAGTTGTGGATGTCCACGGTTTGCTGCAGAGCTGGAACCAGTAATGATACTTTTGATCTACAACGTTATAACCAAGAAGATAATCTGGCCTATAGGCAGTCTGTGTTCCTTTTGTCAGTGACTGGGAGAATTTGAGTGGAGCTTAGGGGCACTTTTGGGTCTTACAAGTCGTGAAAGTGGTAACAAAGGTTTGAGAGGATCTCGCATGTCTGGATTACATAGTCTGTATGTCAGGTCTATACAGGGGGATGTGCCACAGCCTTTCTTCACAGCATCTGCTGTGCTCTTGTCTCTGTGAAAGAGATGTCCAGATGCCATGGTCAAATTCGCCAAGATGAGCTGCCTGGAGCCCAAGCTGGCCTGGAGCCGCACAGCTCGAGAACGGGGCAACACATCTCGGAAACACAGTGGGAATTCTGCAGCTTTCCTTTGAAGGGGGAGCCACATGGGTGCGGAGAGACCGCCCGGAGCCAGCAGCTCTCATGAGAGGAGGGGACAAAGCGAGTGCACTGCCAGGGTAACGGCAGGAGATTTAAAGAGGTCACAATCAAAACAGTCCTTCATTCACCGAGAGGAGCTGCCCAGAGCTGCACAGCTCAGGAATACGGCGTGAGAACGGAGCGACAGATCTCGGTAAGTTGACGGAAACTCGGTGGTTTTACTTTGAAGGGGAAGCCTTGGGGGTGCGGAGAGACTGCCCGGAGCTGGCAGCTCTTGTGAGGGACGAAGCAAGCACATTGCCAGGGTAACAGCAACCACAGCCGGAACTATAAAGGAAACCCCTGGGGAGCGGAGCGACCAGGAGCGCTGCAACCAGGGACCAGGGCAGGCAAACATGGCATGGCGTCAGCCAGGGCACGGTGCGGCAGTTTCTGCGGCAGT
>NW_010420591.1:1329-5838 GCF_000710305.1 Buceros rhinoceros silvestris | reverse complement strand
CGGTTCCACCATGTTGGACCCAGGACAGGAAGCTAAAAGTTTTAGTAACGGTAGAAAGATATTATATACAGAACAGCAAGGTATTAACAAGTTTGTATAGGATTAGAAAACTGGTGCAGCAAGGTTTAAACCATAGTTAGTTAAAGAGATAGCTGCGATAAAAAAAACCAAAACCAAAATAAAACTACCAGCCAGTTCCATGACGGTGGCACATGGCAGCAGCTGGGTCCAGCAATGGCAGGAACATCTTCTGGAGCAGCTTACCCTATACATTGTATAAGTCAAGTTTAATGACATTGCCTGTAAGGTTTAAACAACATCACAATTATCAAGTAATTGCAATGGAATTCTAATGGAAAAGAGTAAAACATACCAATATTGGAAGGGAAGTGATAGGATGTGAAATTTGTGGTTGATCTTTACAGTGTGTCAGTAGTGGTCCAGATTAAGATCCAGGTCCTGCTTCGAAGTGTAATGAATGCTGTTTGAAACTCAAGTTTAAAATTTTGCGTTATTTCAGGAAATAAGATATTGATATAACGAACTGAAGTATCTATATGCATAAACCATAGCATTTATTTTAATGATCAAAAATAATATTTTTTTTAAAAAATAGTGTTTGTCTCAACCTGTCACTTTTAATCTCTGTATATACATGTGCATACATAATAACATAGATACATACATGTATATACATGTGTATATACATAATAAATCCTGTTAGAACATTTCATATTTGGAAAATTCCTTCTAAACTAATTAAAAAATTAAAATCTCAAGACTAAATGTTTTAAATTTTCCCATATGTGCAAAAAAAAAATTTATCCTAGGAATATAAGTTATTGTGAAACACTGGGAAATATTAGTTTTCTTTAATTCCCAGACTCATCATTTATCTGAAATAGTTTGGTGCTAATAGAAATACAAAACGTATTGTAAAAAGTGATTACGGTTGGAACAAATAAGAGATGCTCTGTGATTTTGTCTTTAAACACTGGTGTCCTGCTACATACAGCACCTGAGAGAACTGCAGTCCTTTTGAATATAGGTAGGTCCAGTGAATGATCTCACTGATGATAAGGATAGTCTTCCTTATCACATGAAAATGAACAAAGTGTCGTGTACAACTGACTATTAATGAGTGTGGTTTAGGTCCTTGTATGGGAAAAGGATACCACACTTACCTCACTGAGTCTCCATTAGGATTAGATAATTGTGTGAAACAAACCTTTCTTCTTGAGCGTCTATGAAAAGAACACACAGGGACTAGTTTAGCTGCAGATGTGTGCATTGCATGTATCTAAAATTAGATTGATGAACTTAGGGGGCTCACTCACTTGCCTGAGTTGCTTCATAGAAGGCATCAGCATATGACAAGATATTCAAGAAGGGTTCTCTGGGTGACATTGTTCCATGTTGTAAAACGATGTCCCAGTAAGACTACTCTGGCATATGTCGGTAATTATCATTGTGAGTTGGGCCAAAATACTTATTTCTGTTTTCGAAGTGTGGAACAGATGTCATTAATACAGCTTTAAGGACATTCTTGAAATGTGGAAGGGTTTATAGTGCAAATGTGTCAAGGGTTAGAGCTCAGCTGGTCACTAGACAAGTGACAGATGCTCTCTAGTAATCCCTCTTTCATCCCAAAGGGGAAGAGAAAGGGAGTAAGGGACACAGACTTACGGTTTGGAAAAGAAAACTGAAACTCTTTTAATGAAAACAATAACAATAAAATGAAACACATATCAATATATATAAAACCAACACCAAACCCAACCCCCTGATGGCAATTACATCACTGTCACCAGATGCTGTGGGCAGGAGCTGGAGAAATCCCAGACTGGACCTAGCATCTGACGGGAACTGGATTTAGGAGCTGGATTCTGGAACTGGATTTGGGAATGCACGGGCTGAGATTGAAGGCAGAACAGACAGAGTCCTCCTTGGAAGCCAGCCATCAAAGAAGAGGTCTTGATCCTTGTGATCACTCAGCTTTATACCAAATATGGCATCTATGGAATGGAACACCTCGTTGGACAGTTTAGGGTCACCTGTTCAGTCAAGTCCTCCCTGCAGGTGTGGCCTCTATCTTACTGCACCCCCAATGTGTTACACAAGATTTAGTTGTGACCTTGGTCTTCACAGGAGCAAGTATAAGCAAGAGCATTTCTGCAGACCAATCCCTGGTGGTAAGTGTAAACACCAAGTGTTCTTTTCTAGAAGCGGACACCGTCTGTAGAAATATGCCATTAACTTCAGAAAGTGCAGTTAGTTAGAAGTGACTGAGCTGAAAAGTAAAATCTCTGAACAGAATGAGTTCTATCCTAACTCAAATCAGGACATTACATCAGAATTTTTTTTTTTTTAATGTCAGGCATCAAAAAGTCACATTCCTTTATTATGTATGAGGTGAAAGATTTAGTGCATATACAGTACCTTATACATAATTTCATATGATTTTGATTAGACTTTAATTCTCAAACAGAGGAACAGATTTTGTGGGTTAGTTTCAGTATAATCAGGCTAGGATTAGGTCTTTTCCTCACTTGTCAGTTTACCAACCTGGACTAAACTCGCATGAAAAAATACTAGTGATAACTTTTCCTGACCAAATCTGACTCCAAAACTAGGTTAGATTTTTAAAGTTTGATTACAATGATAGGTGAAATTTATCTCAATTGTGAGTCAAAGACAGCTTTCCTAAACCAATCTCTAATATATAGTGCAACTTTATAGAAGACAGGAAAGATCTTAGGATGATTTTTTGGATACTGAGTAGTTTGTGTTGGAGTAAGAGCAAGTAATTTTCTGGAAGCTAGGAGCTTAATATTAAGTCTATACATCATCAGATCCATTCTTTTAATGAAAAACCTCTCATTTTAAAGCCTGTGAAGACTTTTACTGAGTGTTTTATAATTAAGCGTACCAAATAATATTGGCATGAACTACATTTCCCTACTTATTCTGGTATATAGGGGTAAAATAAATGAGGACGTATGCACTCGTGTGTATATTAAGACCTGGTATATAAATAGTTGTATGCAACATTTTCTTTTAAAAAACATCAGGGAAGGCCTTTTGCCTTATTGTTGTATTCCTCTTAGCATGGCTTTTCAATGTATTTTTGAAAGATGAACAAAATTCGATCTACTTTCAAACATACATTTATGTAACAATTTCTAATACCGTTGTCCTAAGTTTTCTGTAAGTTTGCTGGTCAATGAAAATGAAAAATTTACTGCTTGGAGAGCTGAGCTTATTAATTGAATGAACTTTACTATCTTGCCACTTCTTCCCACAAAACACATGGAATAACTTAAGCGTAACCAGAACTTTGTCATTTCTAAACACACCTTGCAGATCATAAATAGTAGCTTTGTCATGTGATATCATGTACCAGTTGTCAGAATGGTGATAAGGAACAGTATATAAGTGACAGGAATGTTTTTCCTGCAGAAGCTGACCTGAAAACTGGCTGAAAGAATTAGTGCTTCTGGGTAGCTGCAGGCAAAAGAAAAAACTGCTTTAGACTAATCTTTAGGTTACTTAGTCAGATGAAATATTTCTGCCTTCTGTGGGACAGTGGTATATGTAAACATTTTGGCAAATGCATAACAGGCTTTAGCCCTATCTGCTGATTTAGTAAATAATGAACTTGCACATGATACTCTGTTTTTCCTTCTTACTGACTGGAGGCAATGCCAAGTTGGGGAAGAGTTGTGGGCTAGATTAGCAGATGCGAAAGTCATGATAATTAGTTGTCTTGCTGCGCCCAAATCTGATGCAACTGGAGTTTTAATTATCCTTTCAGATTGATGCAATCTATTTTTCAAAGCCTAAAGTGGAGGAACAGGTGGACTGTGGGAGTTGTTGATATCTGTTGTCTGGCTCTCTCCAGAATTTTGCAAGTCTCAGTTTTCCTGTTGACTCAAGTTAATATTTAAAATACTAGGTCTCTCCCACAAGAATTAATGTATTTTATTATTTGACTGTGTTTTTCTGGCTAATCCATTCCAGTTGCAGACTAACACATTGCACACACAGTAAAGTGGACAAGTAATTGGTTCAAGTGATGTTAAGGGTCGAGGGACTGAGGTACCCACTCCTCGAATTACCTTAACAAATCCTTCTGTCCTGAACAGAGACAGAAAGGTTTTAAAAAGGGAAAGGAAGTAATTCACACCTCGGTCTGCATTCGGAAAAGCTGAAACAAACTTTTAATAAACGATAAATTCACACAACTATATATATATATAGGCACAAACCGAGGAGAGGAAAGAAATGAAGAGTGAAGGTTTACACAAACTGTTCCTTGTTCAAGGTCAGAATCCGGGGCAGGCAGCCAACAGCGAAGGTAGGAGTGATGCCTGGCCTTGGGGCTTTGTGCCGCTGCCGTCCCAGGCGGAGAAAGTGAAGTTCTGTCCGCGGCAAAGGAGGGAAGGGGTGGGGGGAAGGAGCTCCCCTGCGCGAGCAGCCGATCAGCTAGAGAACTCCCTTCACGAAGCC
>NW_010420591.1:0-1145 GCF_000710305.1 Buceros rhinoceros silvestris | reverse complement strand
TGTGGGTCCCCAGGCGATCCTGAGGTGCAGACCCTCAGGCTTGCGGCTGGTCGGGCCTAGCAGGCCTGGTTTCAGCAGCCAGCAACGTGGGGGAGGTGCTCCCTTCATGGAGTCCGGAGGTCCGAGAGAGCGATCCTCCCCTTGCTTGCTGCTTTATAACCTTGACACGTAACATTGCACCTGACTCTCTTAACCAATTAAATGCGGAATTATCGTATTTGCATGGAATAATTCTATTTGTCCATTTCCCAAAACAAGGAAGTTTCAGCTCAAAGCAGGACAACTGAGTTCATGGTATGTCACATTTGAAAGCTGTTCCCACGTTGAACTTTATTCTTTGAGTTTAAAACAAAAATCATGTTAGCAGAGTGCATTGCAGTTTGTACATAACATTTACACATTTTATAGTGCTGCCTGTTTCAATCATAAATTTTACAGCAGAAACTTTGTGCATTGTTTCATGTTAGAAGTGTAAACGTGGTTAACAAAGAGAGTTTTAGTTCACTGGAGAAACTGCAGCTGCTGGTAAGGCAGTAGTAATTTTGGTTCCATAACTCAGTTACAGACTTCCAATCATAGGTGAAAAGCAGATTTTATTTGAAGGGAATCTCTCTATGAAGGAGGAATCCTCAATCTGTCAAATCAAAATAGATTTTCTGATGTTTTGTAACACTATATTTTAAAAGAGGTTACTATGGCATATTATGTTTGAAGTAGTAGAAGGTGTGAAGTTTCCATCTGTTATTGTCCTGGGTTCAACATGGTGGAACCGGATGCTCTTCTGTTGTCTGGCTTTCTTCTTCCCAGAGAGCTGTGGTTCTTCCAAGCTTCCGGGAAGGAGGACACACCTCTTTGAATGAACTCGTAAAAGGGGGCATGTTGGGAGATTCGACGACATCTTGCTTTCCCCTCTGCTCCATCTACTGTCCTCTCTATCTTGTCTGTGCTGCGGCTTTCTCAAATATGCCGCGCAGGACTCTTGAATCTTACGCCCCGGGACTGGAAACTTTTATCAAGGAGAGAAAGCCATGTCCGTGACCTGCTATTTCCCTGAAGCAGTAAAAGACTCTTTCTGCAAAACAGGTAGAACTTTCTCCGTTTCTGCTGATTCCCAGCAGGGGTGGTGTGAACTGTTTTGCTGTGAC
>NW_010420590.1:78980-89188 GCF_000710305.1 Buceros rhinoceros silvestris | reverse complement strand
ATATACAGTAATTGTTTAGCCATGAGATTAGGCAAAATATCTATTAATTGATGTCAAATCATAACGGTGCAAACATACTCTACAACCTTTAAAAAGGACTGCCTGGACCTGAGCTGAGTAGGTATTACAGTACCACAGCGGAGTTTGCACAAAGAACACTGATTTCAGCCTACAAAATTCACATGAATAAATTTGATCAGTGCAAGTGCTGTGCAACCCATCATCCACCACTGTATTTACAAACTCAAAGCTATTCTTATTCCACCCAGTTTCAAGCCCTCTACATTTGAGACAACTTGCACAAATATAAGTTTTAAAAAAAAATCTAATCATAACATTGAAGCTTCCTTTGATTTTCTAAATCAAGTGTTTGCAAGCCAATAAAAATTTGATATTATCATTCACTTTAGTCTTTGAATGCATACACAGGGTAAACGCTGTCTATGAAATCCGAAAACAGAGATGATGCCATCTGTTTAGGTGACCCTTCCTTTGCAAATACTTAATATAAGCAGCAAAATTCCGGCAAGTCTTCACTTTGTCTTTTGTGGCAAATGTTCACAAACATCCTGAAGAAATAACATCCACAGAAAATAGGAGTTTCATGGACAGAAATATAACTAAACTCACCGTGCAAGTGATTTGGGGTTAACAATATTGCAGACTTACTGATGCGTAGCTTTATTTAAAATTTCCACCTGTAACCTGAGAGGGAGAGATGTAGTCTTAAACACTGAAGAAAACAGGTGGTTTTCACCTTTAATAAAATTGCAAAAAGAAGCAACACTACAAGTATCTACAACAGAGGAGTCCTCTGGGCACGATGCCATTATCATCACTGCTTTCCATTATCAGCATACATTTGCAAAACTTGTGATGCTCAGGTTCCATTTTGACCTCCTGTTCATCAGAGTGTATTAAGTTGTCCTTCTTCATTTTCTTCAAACTGAAATTTGGCAGAGGAGTGCTGGTGGGTGGGGAGTTTTTGGAAAGATTATTATTTTTTTAATTTGGTCTTTTCAAACTGTTCTAAATACAGCAGTGGGGAATATGCCCTGAGGAGCAATGTCGTTTCACGTCTCTCAAGGGAGAGGTATTGACAATTAGATATTGTCAGTCTCTTACTCAGTGCAAGGGGAAAACAAGCATTTGTGTTTCAAGCTAACTCATGGAAGGCCTCTGGCCCAGCAAAAATTATGAGTTCAGGGTGATGCCATGGGGCCAGGAGGCGGGAAGCTGTCCATCAAGGTTTCCCAAGGGTGGTCTGTAGTCCTCTTGCAACACAGAGAGCTTTTGTATGTGGCCTGAACAGGATCTTGGGGTTGTAGCTGTCCTCCACAGAACCAGCTGATAGTCAAAGCTGTAGCAACCATAGGGTCTCCCCCAGGAGCTTTCAGATGGGGGAATGTCTGGGCACTTGGGATCTGTCAGCCATTGAAAGCCTGGAGTAGCCTGCCCCTCTGGAGCAGTCAGACATTTTGGCAAGTCTCACAGCTATGTATTCCAGACCCTTGGCCATTTCTCCAACCCTTGCCATTACTCCACATGACAGCAAGAATCCTCTGCAAGAGCTGGCCCAGGAGTGCAGTATTTCCAGAATCAAGATTAATTTCTGCTTTCAATAGCAGCAGAAGCAGTGCACAGCTCAGCTCACGGTGTTACAGCTGAGCACAGATGGGGATAGCAAATTCCCACTCCAACCAGGGGCCAAAGTGATGGACAGATTCTGTCTCTATGAGACGCGCTCCAGAGGAAGTACCAGAAGTTAATTTGAGAGACGAAGAGGGGCATAAGCAGTGATAACCAACAATAGAGTTGAGGCAGCCTAAAAACCAATTTGCAACACTAATGCCCTGTTTGAATTTTTTTGAGAGCTCTATAAAGCCCACAGCTACCTGTCCTCACATACCAGCACATCACCTAACTCATTCACCACAGAATCCCAGAAATCTCAAACACAGTCTTGCTTAGAAGGAGCTCAGGAACATGGTCTAGAAACAACAATCTTCCGTTCACTTGCATGGATCTCAACTCATTTGCAAATTGCATTTCTTCATTTTTTCTGGTTTATGCCTGCCTGCACCATAGTCCTCAAAAGGATGCTGTAGATGATGACAAAAGCAATGAAAGCATTTGCCAGGGCAAAACATGCTGTTGTAAAGAGCTGTTGTACCTGTATTTCCTCCTGTGTTTCTTTGAAACTAATGCAATTACAAAACCATTTTGAAGAGTCTTATGCTGACTCTTTCACATAAGAGAAGTTGCTGACAGGCTCTTATCTTCTCCATCAGAAGAGTGTTCCTGGAAACAGGATAGTCTGTGGCTGGAGATAACACATTGTGGAATCTTCCACACCTGCTAGGCTGCAGTACCCACCCTCTTGATCACATGTAAGTTATCGTAATAAGAGGTGGCCATTTCTGTTCCTGTACATCTTGACACACTCCATCCTACAGAGTGGAAGTGGTAACAGTGACAGTATCCATCTGTTCAAACAGCGTGAAACCCCTTAAGAGCCTGCTTTGGAGCCAGAAGCTTTTCAGTCACTTGCCTTAGAAATGTGCTCATATAAACCCTGTGAATAGGAGGTAACCTGCCTGTTTCTGGAAGTGTACTTTGAATATGCAAAACAAACAGTACCTACGGCATACAGCTGTTGTCCTGAAGAGACAGGTTCTATGCTGGGGCCAGAAGCTAATTAGTGACAATCATTCCTATTCCAAATTACTGACAACCATTCACTGTATTACTTTCTTACTGGGAA
This sequence comes from Buceros rhinoceros silvestris, assembly GCF_000710305.1. Classification (NCBI taxonomy): domain Eukaryota; kingdom Metazoa; phylum Chordata; class Aves; order Bucerotiformes; family Bucerotidae; genus Buceros; species Buceros rhinoceros. The sequence continues at coordinate 86,424 of NW_010420590.1, read as the reverse complement.
CCAGCACTAGAGGTGATCTATTTTACAATACCCAAAGAGGAGCCGTTTTAATTCTGGGGAAAATGTACCTTTTATGTCCCTTCCCACTGCCCATCTCTCCTTCCCTATTTCCAGCAGACAGATAGCAGAACTCTTTCACAGCAGCTGCTTAGATAACCAAACTGCAGCTGAAGAAATCCGTACTTTTAGTATATAATTGTCCAGGGTGGTAACTGTCACACAAAGCATGCCATAATACAGATGAAGACATGGCTCATCATCAGTGGCCCTTAACCACTCGACTTCACTTGAATTACAAGGAACTCAGAATGCCTGTCCTGAAGAACCTGCAGATCAAGCCCCTGTGAGCTGAGCTTTTAACCTGACCAAAAGTTAGGTGGCAAACAGAAGACGTGAGACAAGTAGATACAGTTTGGCAATATCTGCTTCCTAGTCACATGTCAGCTTCCAACACAACACTCACAACAGGGCTTATTTTAAAATTAATTTTAAAAAGGTTTGGAAATTGTGTGGTGATTTCTTTAAATTTGGGTAAAAAGAATTCACTCTCTGAATTATACTTCCGTTTGGCTTCAAGGGTTGACGCTCTGCTGTTTTAGCTATGTGGAAAGACAGGGAGCTCCTTCTGTTCTAACACTTATTTTCTGCATCCTTGTTTTATTTTTAACAGCTTACAAGAGAAAGAAATGCGTTATCGCATGACTGTCTAAAGCAAACAGTACATTGTGGTTTTCGTCTTGGACACTTGAACATGTAACTTCCCAGCAACAAGTACTGTTCTCTCTGTAGGGCACTTCTGGTAACTCATCTCTCCTAGAGAGAAGTAAGGAAAACTGTCACCTAGCGAGTGAAATGGCTCTTTCTTACAGCCCTCCCAGCTGAGAAAAAGCAGAAAAATTAAAACAGACTGCAATTATTATACATGATACAATGCTGCACAGAAAGCAGCAGGCCTTACAGATTAACACCAGCACCGGGCCTTGGACAACTGGGATATGGTCCTGACCTGCTAGAGGCTACTGTGCTTCCTCAGCCAAGCCATTTCACTTTTCGGCACTTCAGTTTCCCAGGCTGCAAAAACTAGTGTGCTGTGGTTTATTTTTAAGCATTTCAGCAACTGACATACTGTACCTCAAACTCCTTAAATGGTTACATCATTTTCACTGCTACGAAAAGTTCACTAAAACAGCATTTCAAAATCCCTCTCTATGTATCGTACTTTCTGTTCTCAAGTCTGACTGTGGTTTGACTTCTGGCATCTGAAGTTCAGGCTGCTGTGGTTGTTTGACTTCAGACAGCAATTGCTAATGAATGCAGATCTTCTATAGATTTGAATGGGCTGCACAGTCAATGGAAACACAACCAGTGCAGCATGAAACACTGGTCTGTGCTTCATTTGTGTAGGTCCTGCTTATCAGAGGCTACTCCTTGGAGAATATTACTAAGACGCTGAGAGGTTAACAACTTCAGATGTGCCATTCATTTGACCATCTTAAGAGAGAATTCTAGGCCCAGACTGATGAAGAAAATGCATGTAAAATGTTTTAAAAAAAAGAGATAAAGAGATTAAGAAAAACTGTGCTTTCCACCATCACGAACGACACTATATAGCTATGTTTAGCCCTTGTGTTATTAGTTGATTATTGCTAGTTTAGTCAGAAGCTACCAAAAATTATTAAAACCTAGCAAATTACTCTGGTGACAAAAGTATCTTCTGTATGGATTGTCCTGCTGATAGCTTGGTTTTTCTTAACTACATTTGATCTTAAATACATTACATTTAGAAACTCATTAAATAAACCTCGTCTCTCTCCTGAGTTTTGCCATTTTTTCTCAGTCTGCTGCTGCACCCGGCCTGTCAGTGAACTGTGAAACCGCAATAAACGGGCTCTAAAGCGGCCCGTAAAGCAGGCCAGCGGTCACAGACTGCAAGGAGACACAACTGGCAAAGGGAGGAAGAAGAGATTATTACAACACATACAGAGAGAAATATGGCCAGGATTCGATTTAGCTCAACTCTAGAGAAGTTATCTCAGAATTACAAGAAGCTGAGAAACATCACAACTACCATGCACATATTTTTAACATGCACAAGTCAATGAGATGTTCAACAGGCACAATACTGAGACAGCCTCTGTAGGCAGGTAAGCTCACCATGTGTGGGAAGAGCAATTCATATCATTCTAAGAGCTGATAAAGGCATTATAAAACCACTTTGCCATACTAGTAAGGAATCTTTCTACTGCCAGGGCAAAAAATATCTAATCCTTCGGCGTCCGTTCACATGATTAACATCATTGATTATTCATGCCATCTCCCAAGGAAAGACCAGATGGTCTGTTCACTGGGTTTGAATCCCTGAATTTTAGCTTAAAAAATCTGGCCCTCTAGTAACTGAACTGAAGGGGTCGTGCTATTAGCACTACAGTAATGCTACCAGGAGGTACGCAGTAGATCCCATCTTGTGCAACTGGATGCCGCTGGAAAGTCCATGGTAACACTGCAGTGATGTTACATGATTTCCCTCGAAGCATTGTGCTAATGCAGCTGAATTCACCAGAATTCAAGTCAAGCATTGGTCATTTTTAATGACCTCACTTCCCCTTTTCCTGCCTGGGACCTCTGAGTTTAAATGAAGGGTCATTGGCCTGTATCCTAAAGGCAGGTTGCTCTTCAGTATCAGCAGCGTAGGATAAAGACCTTTTATGTGGATCTCACTGTAACAGGGCACAACCTGTTGTGTGCAAAAGCATTCTGCATAGGGTGACCTATTACTTTAGCTCTAAAATCATACAAGCAGTGAGGGGGATTCAATCACTGAACAAAACTTTTGTAACCTTTTTTTTCAACTGTTCTGTAAGCAATCAGTTGTCTTGATGCACCAGCTGTGGTGCAGCTTATCTTTCAGCACTATTTCCTACTTTACCCTTCATCACTGTTTCTAGAGTCATGATTTTCTCTACTACAATTGGTGTAATCCTACCATTGTCCAACAGGCTGATTTCAAATGTAATCTTATCAGCTGAAGCAACAAAACTGCAGTGAAATGTGAAAATTAAGGAGCTGCAAAGAATTACTTGAAAGTTTTGTGTGAAAGTTATAGCAAAAAAATGGATCCTGCTGATAATCTAATTAAAAGTGAACATTTCAAATCTGTATTATTTTCATTATTTCCATACTTCTGTTACTGAAATCAGAAGTATCTTCCAGTAAAATCTGGTCAACTAAATGACCAACTAAATGACTCATGTGACTCCTGAAGTGTCCATGGATTGCTTCTGAACTGCATGTACTCGTCCGAGTTCTCGTGTCCAAGGGCGGATCAGAAAAAAAGGGGAACTGAAAATGGCTGACTGTAAAGATGGCTATGGACTGCACTTCCTTATTTATACCAAAATAAAACAGAAAATATTGTTAACCATTTTAAACTTTAAATGATGCGACCCTTGGGACTAGGAGCACCGGTAAACACGCATAGAAGTGCACGCATTTCATTCATGCCCATCCTGCTCACCAGCCAGACATTGCACACACATGCAAAAGGAATTTTGCATTCAAGTCGTCATCCTGCACGTGACTCCCACAGCAGGCACAGACAGGCTGGGTGCCCTTACACAGACAGTCTGAGGCTTCCCACCACCCTACTTACATTCAGTGACTGTCTCTGCCATATTTCCAGTTCTAAGCCTAGGAAAAATAGAAGCTAGTAGAAAAATATACCTACTCATTGAAAAACCCAGGCCAACATTTTCAGGTGATTTAGTACGGCTCCAGCGCTGCAGCCCAGCCTTTAACACCTGAACTAAGCCTGCTTTTGGGGCACAAGTGAGCTTGCTCACTGCAAGGTCTGGCAAGCAGAGCAAACAGAAGAGGAGTCACCCCAATTGCTCTCCATTTCTGAGGAAATTGGTTCTGCTTGTTTCTTAGCAATGGCCACTACTCAGAGCCATCTTACACATCTAAAATTCCAGCTCCAAAAATAGAATATAAGAATAAAATTGATTGAGAGATGCATAAATGAAACTATTTTTAAAGACAGACAGTGACAGAGAAATGGCGACTTTAGAAATGACGAAGCTTACACAGAAGAAAACCTACAGAAACCGTAGCAGAGGAGGAAAGATTAGAATCACTGGTACCCACTGGCCTCCAAGAGGAAGAACAACATTTGTTTTAGGAGAGCAGGTATTTGAAAGGTGATGTGCACTGCTCCTGGCTTTGACATGCAGAGAGATCACTGTGGTCCCTAAAGCTAAAAACACAGAGGACTGAATTCTGTGCACATCCTGAATCTCTGTGCATTTTTTTCCCCGTCAGGTAAAATCTACCAGCTTCATTGGAACCTCAAGGTTATGAATGAAAGTAGATATAAACCTGCAGAAGAAAGATGCTGCATCCAGAATTTTAGTCTCTGTGTTTTCAGTACAGATTTATGTTCTCAGTCTTTTGAACACCAATGAATGTAATAAGGAGGACTTCCAAGAGGATAAGTTTGCTTGTTTGTGGTACATAGCCAAAGTTTGCTTCCTGCAGAGCCTTAGTAATTAATATGATCAGCACAATCCTCTGTAGGAGAAGACAGTCAACATGAAACATCTAATTTCATGAAAAACTATGTTCTTCCATTATAAATTTCTGGAAGAAAAAAATCTGAAAAAAAGGCTAGGCCATGCGATGAATCCTGCAAAGGAAGAATGGTCCACAGACTATTTTGCCTTTCTCCCAAGAGATACCCTAGAGTTTCAAGGACTGGGCTATCAGAGGACAGTACCACCGTGAACAGGGCTAGTAACGCACACGTTACTTTTGCTGCATCTCTCAATCCTGTCCTACAGCTGAAGATTTTTTCATACCGTTGTATATTTATGAGAGCAACCAGCAGCTAAAAATAATGCATACAGTGAGGCACAGAAGAAAATATAAAACAATAATAATGGAAATATTGGGAACTTTTAAGCCATGGGGAAAGCAGAATTTAATTCTTGTACCTTTCAGAGAAGGAAAAACGTACTTAAAATTCACCTGTTAAGCACTCTTAAGGAAACATGGGCTTTCACTTCCTGACCTTACTTAACCTCAAAGTTTTCATCATCATGCTCAAACTGTCTATTGTAATAAGGGGCAAAACAAACTCCTCTTCAGCACTAAAGTCATGCAGAGGAAATTTATAGCTTCATTCCTTTGGAAAAACACTAGCAGATTGTTATCTTGACACTGATTATGAACAACACTGTGAGCATGACGGACAGGACTGAACTGTTTTCTCTGTGACCTTACTGTAAGACGTGCTGCACTACATCTAGAAGAGTATTTAGAAAGGGATAAACAAGCACAGCTAGATCAAAGTCAGGGCTGAAGCATAGACCATGGCACAGCTGGGACCAAAATGCATCAAACGTTCACAAAAATACACTGGTCTAATCAAAATGAGTTTAAAGCTGATTCAGTAAGTGCTTTTAAGGATATTTAAAATTCACCTAACATAATCTAGTGTGACACCCAACTAGATTAAGATTCACTGATATGGGCTGTTTTAAATTGAGCGAAGAGTATCTAGGCAAGAGAAGTATGTTATGTCCATTCAACAAATTGGACATTTGAGTTTGACTAGGAACAAGCTATGCTGAATGAGGGTCTTATGCACTTGACAAGCTTTTGTTTCCCTTCTCACTCAGCTTCCTCTGCCTCACCTACTACATCTCCACACACAACTCAGGATGGGCCAAGGGGGACTGGAATTTGAAACTACAATATCTTCTCCCATACAGCCAGGTGCAGGTACTGATACACTCCTTTGGAGAGGCTGGGGAAAGGAAATGTGTACAGCACTCTGAGTTAACCTCAGATTATAAACTTCCATTCAGCATTCTTAAGCTGTCTGGAAGAAGCATCTGGAGCTGCACTGCATTTGGACAGTGCCAAAAGTGGCAGATGGAGAGTACATGGAGATGATGGGGGCTGCTGGCAGGAGGCCTTGAAATGCTGACACGCGTTGCAGAATATGGGAAGAGGTATCCTACCTGTGTGTGACTATATCCTGACAGTGCAGGATGAGGGAAGTGGGCTCTGTGTGGGGGTTACCGTGTGCCCTAAGCACTCAAGGGGTACCAGGATGCTTGGACGGCATAAGGGTATGAGCCACTACACAGCTGCTGAGTGGTTTGGGCAGCATCACCTAGTCAAAGGCCAGGGGGCAAGAAAATATCACAGCTGAGAGATGTGAAAACTTGGACCCATAATCAAGAGGGTGGTGTACTCTTGGGCACTGAAAGGAAATCAGCCCAAGTTTAGCTCGCTGCCAGCCTTGGGGCTTTGTGGTATGATCTGGTGTTTAAAGAGAAAGCAGTGGCAGTCCTAACACAGTTAGACACCCCAGGATCAAGCTGAACAGTGCTGCACAATGCCCAGCAGCCATGTGCTCAAGGCAGTTCCCAAGTGTGGGAGGAAAACAGTGAGATCTCAACATTTTTTCCTGTTTGTCTTCTCCTTCCCCTCCGCCCCCAGACATTGTGCCACTTTTGGCACTACTAGATGTAGCAAGATAGCAGCTGGCAGTGCTGTCCCCGGACTTGTCCACTGCCACAGGGAATCTGCTTCTGAAAGCAGTCATTACAGCCCTTTGGGGGTGCAAAGCTTCTGTAGCATCATCAGACCATTTGCTACAGAGCAGCAGAGTCAAGCTCCTACCCTGCACCCCTAACACCATTGTCAGACCCAGCTATCCCCAACAAAGCAGCAACACTGCAGAAGTAAACTTGCTTGTCAAAATAGATTAAGCCTACCATTCCCCACAACACAGTATGAAAGCAGCAGTAAGTCCTGCTTTGTCAAGAAAAACATCAATGTAAACAGCATAAAAGCATCCGTAGCTGGCTTGTACTGCCCTCGTGTAGGAGCTCTGGCCTCCTTTAAAAGGTGTCAGTAAAAGTCTACTAGCAGAGCTGAGTGAATCACCTCTCTCCCGGCTCTCACTGTAAGGTCATCGAGAACCTATCCCTTTCATTCCACACCTCCCTACAAATCTCCTCTTAAGGATTAAGCTCTTTCCCAGCCATTGGAAAATCCTGTTCCAGATGCCTGACCTACTTCCACAGGCACAGTCAATAGGCAGTGGAGAGTGGTATCACATTTGTTTCTCAGTTGATTGAAAGACCAAATGAAGCTGAGTCAGACAAATCCCTTGGTTTCCTCACACTCCCTTTGCTTGGGGAGCTCCAGCGTGCTGGGAGGGGAGATAACATTTGGCAACAGCAAAGAGGAGTGTGCAGTAGAAGAAATAGGGAAGTCCACCTCCCAAAAATTACTGTAAAATCTGACTCTCAAAGATAGGCTGATGAGACTGGAAGGAAGTGGAATATCATCACCCCAGGAAGGCTCCATTTGCTAGTCAGGGAGCAGAAAAGCTGGTCACTAGCAGCAGACATCTCCTGTGTTGTTATCTCTT
>NW_010420590.1:73919-78805 GCF_000710305.1 Buceros rhinoceros silvestris | reverse complement strand
GCTTTTGAACCAACTTTTTTTTTTTCATTTCAAATTTTTGATCCTGCCAGTCATTTGGTGCATCCAGTTCCTCCAGCTCCCTGCAAGGCCACAGCAAGGGCGCAGAGGGGTCTAGTGCCATACAGGCCATGTTCTGGCAGGCCCCAATGGCCACCAGCAGCTGGTCCTGATTAAAGCAGCCCCCAAGATGCTGTAATCTCTTCTCTAATATTGCTCTAACCAGTGCTGGGACCAGCCTGTAACCTGTCCTCAGACCAGGGAGCTATAACTAATTGGCTACAGCTCCCCATAGGATCTGGGCACAGCTCAGATCCCAGCCTTTACAGTTGAACTTGAGACTAACACTTAACAGAGTCTAACGTTGCTGCAATTAGTTTTTCCCTAGTGCAAACCAGGACTGTTAGTGATGCATGTTAAATAGAAAAGATAAGAGGACAAAAGTACGTGAATTACTGTAAGTTCTGACTGCCGTTCAGGCAAGTTTCAGCTGCCTGTTTACATTGCTACGGTATGAAGGCCCTGCCTCAGTATATAGAACTGAGGCCATATATAAATCACACCTGAGCAATGCAGGAAAAGTACAGTATGCATTTCTTCCATAAAGGTAACAGTAAATTATCTACTAAGTTAATGGTTCACTGATGCAACTTGGTTTAAGAGGTGGAAAAAAAGAAGGGATGTTTTATCTATGACCCTTGGCTCAGGTCTGAGATACAGCTTTAACTGAAGAGCAAAGGTTAACTGTAATAGAAGAATGTCGGCATTACTATAGCTTAAAAGCCACATTCTGACTTTTTTTTTTTTTTGTCAAAATGAAGAGAACTTCTTTAGTTACAGCAACACAGCCATAAAAAGTCAATTGCAGAGAACCATTTGTCATTATTTCTTCGGAGTACCATGGAAGAAGACGACAGGTGTAGGTGGAAAGAGAAGACCTAGGGAAGAGGGAAGACTTCACACTCACTTGAAAACTATTAAGAGAAGCAATAGTCAGGAGAGCTCTTGTTGATAGAAAAAACGTTCTTTTAGATAGAGCTAAACACAGTAAAATTCACATCTCAAAAGTTTTGCTCAGGCACAGCTTTCACTATAAGCTCAGTATTATCCTACCAGACACAGCATGAACAAACAGGCAAGATGCAAAGATTTAGGCAAATAGTAGGAACTCTTCAGACAAATGTTGCCCTTGGGTAGCATATAAATGTAAAGTTGAGCAGAAAATAGTGCCTCAGCCTGGGGGGGGTAGCCTTCCGCAGTGCAGCCAGGAGGAAATACATACATTTCCCAGCTGAAAATCTAGCAAATCCAGGATAAGACTAGAGGGTACTGCCATAGCTTTGTCTGACTGACAACTGCTAATATCTTGGGGTGTGGTGAGGGAAATTCACTCCTAGCAACTATGAACAGCAAGTCCCTGCTCTTGACTCATGTTACAATGCGCCAATACTGAACTGGTCAGCTTGCACAGAACTGCGTGAAATAAAATGAGAGTGAGGGCAACATGAGACACTGCCAAGCACAAAAAAAAAAAAAAGGCAAGCAGTCAGTCTCCAGTGAGAGGAATTTTCATGTGGTTTTTCTGGCATTGTCTTTTGGAAAACACTGGGATTTTGCTACCCTTTCAACTTCTGGAGTTCTCACAAAACCTCTAAACCAGGTCTTTATTTATAATAGGAATTTTGAAACTATTTTTTGCATTCTTTTAGACTCGTCCAATTCTTGACCCCAACTACATTGAATAATGTGGTTACAACTAGCATAAATATAGTTCCGTTATAAATCAAGATATGTTTGTCTGAAGACAGCCCTTTTTCTTCCCCTTGCTCATGTTCTGCAGCTGTCCAAATGCATCCTCGCACTCCCTGGAACCTGCAGCACAGTCTCCCTGCCACAGCTGGTGGGGACAGAGGTAATGGGTTGCAGGCTTCTCCCTCTTCACAACCAACCAGCAAGCCAGTGCTTGCTCCACTTTACACAGTGCTGCTGAAAGGCTGAAAGAATTTCAGGTTCCTGTGAGGGGTATTTGATCTCCCTATGAGGGATGAGGGCCATCCATGTCAGTTTGACAGAGGTTCAGTAGCTGGCTGGTTGACTCCCTGGGGCACAGTTCAGTCTTGACTTAACTGGAGCAAACATCTTACTGCATCTTCAATGCAGCAAATAAATGATTCCAGCAATGCAACTACTCAAGGCTTTCCACAGCGGGGATTATTAAAGAGACAGCAATTGTCATCAGATATCGGTGATACCATTTTGATTAGAATAGGAAATGAAATCTTTACTGGTATTATTTGCTGGTGAATGCTGATCTTAACTGTCATGCTGCCCTGGTACATCAGGTGTCATATCAACACCAGAACCAGGGGGAACCAGGAGCCCAGCAAAACACTTCCATGATCATGCCTTTCCCACCAAACAAGACTTATCAGGAAGGTTTTGCACTAAATGCTGCAAAGAGCAAGGGCAGCAAACTGGTGCAGATAAAAGGGCTCACTCACCTTTACAGAACTGACTTCTCACCGTGTCCCTTGTTATTCTTTTTTTGTCTTCACCTTCTACTGCCAGCTTACCAAAACAAACCCCTGCATTGTCCCAAGACAAGAGGATCATCTCTGCTTCTAATATTTTCAGGCTCCACTGGAATCCAAAAGGCCAGAAGTGCATCTGGGAAAACCCATTCTTGGGAGGTTCCCACCCCAGCTCCCAGTTCACTGGAGGTCACACTGCATAAGCATTGACAAGCTTAATGAAACAGGGGGGTTCATCATCTACCTGCAAATACATGCCAGCTCAGGATCCGGTCCTTTAAAAATGTATTTCTGTATAAACCCCTGCTCAAGTCAGTGACACAGTAGAATGTCCCTAGAAGAAAATCTTTGACATCTCATACAAGAGTTTTAAAAATACAAATAAATTTTCAAGTGATACTGAAACAACACCAAGCCTCTGAACTATCATTAGCAGACATCAATCAGGTCAAAGAGAGTTTGGTTTTCTGCCTACAAAGGGGATCTAGAGCTCAAATTCCACGATTTATAGGAGTTTCTCAGATGTCCACATGGTTTTGCCACTATTGGAGATATACTTTTGCACAGTAAGTTGGTGGTGAATCTATTCAATTAGGAGCGGAATCAGGACTGAATTTGGTACGTTTTTATCCTTTTTATTTTATTAGGGTCAGGAAATGCTTGATCCAGCAGATCTTACTCTAAGGATATGTTTGATGGAACTCACTGTCTGAAGACACAAAAGGCCATAAGCTGCATTGGTCTGAATGCCCCACGTTAACATGCCTCACGTGAGCACAAGCAAGACCTGTGCAGCAGACTCACAGGAACTGCCTGCACCTTCCTACACTGCTCAAGCAACTAAGCAAACAGAGTGCTTCCTGCAAACAGAGCAGTCTCCCCACAGAACACAGTCACCTTCCTCTGACGAGACTAGTGCCTTCATCCCAACAGCTCAGTGGCTAGAGCAATCACCCAAAATCGCAGTGTAGAAGGGAAATGGGTTTAATTCCTTTATGTAATTAAGGGACATAACTGCTACCCCACAGACACTGGAGGAAGGGCTTTCTCAGCTCTTTTGGGAGCCACTGCTCAACTTTGCATTGAATCATTAAACAGTGACTGAGCCAGAAAGAGGGGAGGGACAAGGAGAGAGACTATTTCTCAGCCTAAAGCTGAAAAATGAGGTGGCCTACAGAATATGAACTCTCGCCTCAGCTGCACCCACAAGCTTAGGACTTTAGCTACAGTTCAATAATTATGAAGTGCACCATAACAAAATGCCCACTTGCCTTGACCTATGACTGTGTAGTATTTATGGCTCTTTTATGTATATTCTCTGTTCACGGATGTTGAACTTAGAGATTATTTACTCAGGGGAAAATGCTGATTCATTAACATAGAAGAGGAGCTATCCATGAATAGTCCCACCAAAACTAACTGGACTTTCAGCTTTACTGCCCAACTCTATATCCTCTCTCATCAAAAGGTTAACTGTGAGTAAAATACTAGAGGATTATTTTTATCCTCTGGGGTTTTATTTCAAAATACCTCTATCGACTCAGAACATTGAGTTTAGAAAGTTCACCCATTAGAGTGCAGTACATTGGCATGAAGTGAAAGTTTGCAGCTACACGTGATCCAGGAAACTCTGCAATACATGCTGAAGTGCAGTATCATAGTTTTGCAACTAGATTCACATTCTAAAAAAGAACTGAGATAAACTAAGAAATAGCTCTCCTACAACATGGCAAAGAACTACGAGAACTTACGTGAAGTTTGCAGACAGCTGCTTCCCAGCCTCTTGGTCATTGCCCAGGATTAGCAACGAGAAAAAGCTAGGGTGGAGCAAGAAAGAAGTAGTGTACTTTTTGGACACTTTGTAGTAACTTACTGTTAAGGGTCGAGGGACCGATTACAATGAAGTTCTTATCATTAGGGTGGAAAACCCTCTTGGTACCTTGGGAAGCCTGCATGCACTCACGGTACTAAAACCTAGTTCCATGCATTGTGCTGGAAAGTGTTACCTGCACTGACACTGAGCCAACATCATGGTAGCTCCAAGCTGCACTAAGTGAGGGCTACTGCTGCAAGGGGTAGGTCTGACCGTGTTATCTCTTCCCTTGTGTAAACACTACTTGTGTGACTGCACAGGGAGTCAGATCTGGGAACTGATCCACATGAAAATCAACACAAGGTATCAGCTAGCCTCTGCTCTCCACACTGTCTGAACACTGGTACTGAACACTGCTGGGCCAGTACAGCCAGAGGGACACCTTTCTCAGGAGGAACCCACCTGAATCAGCACAAGGCCATCATGATGCTGCAGCTAAGAGGCTCTGCTGACAACAGTAGGCTCATGAGGCAGCAGTCAGCAGG
>NW_010420590.1:71072-73843 GCF_000710305.1 Buceros rhinoceros silvestris | reverse complement strand
CAGCAGGAACAAGATGGCAGGACAGGTGCTGAGTGGATATCCACACCACGTATACCAGGTGCACAAAGGTTCAAATGGAAAATTAGGTTGCTCTTATATGCCATTGTGCAATTCTCCTGAGTGTTTCATAAACAAACATTTGCATCTTGGACACCTTTTAACATTTCTTCAGACACCCGTGTTGAGCAAACTGGATATAAATGTTTTCTTTGTAAAGTTTCCAAGCACAGTTGCCTCAACTCTTGTTTCAATGTCAGTGGGAATCTAAGCTAGGTAAAAGAGCTCAAGACAGGGCCCTTTGGGTAAAAGAATATTGCAAATTATTTACCCAAAGGATCTAGTATGTCATTTATTGTTTTGCAATGGCAGGCATTTCACATGTATCAATACTCCTATATTGATCGTGCAAGCCTATCACAGTGCACACAAGGGAAGAGCTCAGCCTACACAACCTGCTGTCGCCAAACTCAGGAAGAAGCTGCTGCATTCTGACCCTGGCCCTGTAATTCATGCACACTGTGCCATGGGTGACATGAGGTAGTAGCACCTGCTAGCTGTCCCCCTAAGTACCCCAGAGCTTCACTCGTGCACAAACATAACTGAACAGGAGCATTCAAAGGACCTCACTTCTCTCATCGATACCTGTCAGGCAAACATTGCTGGAACAACCAGCTGGTTAGCTGAGGTGACTTCAACTCAGTGCAGGACTGTCTTCAAGACAGATTCTGTGGTGCTCTTTACTGGAAATGGGTGGGACCTCCATACAGTTCATACTGCAAGGGTCACAGAATTGTCTTGACCCTGACTCTTACGTTTTTTTCCTCATCTTTTGACCCAAGGAGTCTTTGAGGAGAGGCCAGAGCAGCTATTTACGATCCTAGGTCATTGCTATCCATATAGCATTTGCCATGATCCAGGTTGTCCAGAGCAATATACATCTGTTAACATTAGCTCAAGTAATGGCAAACTGGTGCATAAATCCATGCTGGGAAATGATGAGATTGCTCAGGGCTTGACGGTTAGAACACAAGCCTTGGATCAGCTACAGAGGTGTAAATCTTGGTTCAGTGGGCTTAAAGAGAGTTGCATAGGATGATTTATCCCCAAGATTGTCTCTTGAAGGACATGCCTTGCAAGAGCAGATTAAATCTGCAAGCAGAAACAGTACATTGCTTTTTTCCCCACCTCTCTGTAATAATTGCATTGATACAGCGCCAAATCCTGTTTTCTGTATACAGCAGTATGATTCTCTAACTACTCATTTAAAATTGGCAGTTAACTACGGCCTTACACCCACCTAACAGAGCAGGATTTGCTCTGTTGTCTTCTTGTTGAAATGTGACTACCCTTCCTTCATACCCTTCCTTCTCTCGTGCAGATGCTGACCACAAGGAAAACCACAATGATAAAGCTGTTTTCTCTTATTAGTCCATTTTTGTAAACAGTTCTGAATGCATGAGCATAGCTCCTTGGTCTGTATTAAGGCATGGAAATCTCTACCCTGAGCTGAAATCCTAATAAATAAACTCATATCTCTTCAGCTTGAAAGGAGTACATTACCTAGGTAAAGAGGTATCTAGAAAAGTCTTTGCAAAATAAAGGGGAATTTAGGTGCAAAAATAATGCAGAATCAGCTCTTAATTCTTCCCATACTTACAGTATTCTGAATTTTTTCTGCTCCACTGGAGCATTTTTAATTTTCCTCTCCCTATTGACAGTCAGATAAAATACTACAATATACCAAATGTATCTAAAAAATAGGCCTGACTCATTAGGCTGAGTCAATCTAACTCATTTTCCAGATTATACTCATATAGTCTAATTTTAAACCATTTTAATGTAATTTTAAAATGTTTCAGATTTTGGCACAAAAGAAAGGCAGTTAGCAATAGCACAATAAAATCCAGCTGGCAAGGAGATAGAAAGAAGAAAACGATTTTAAGAAATGCACTGTAAATGGCAGGGAACTAAATATCCACTATAATGGAAGCAAATGGATTTTAAATAACCCAGATAAATTGTTTACGCATTTCTAAAACAAAAATAATTAGCCATCTTACAAAAACAAAACCTTCTTAAATACAACATCCTTACAGAGGCATTTGAATGGAAAAGCTTTCTACTGCTCTGGCTTATAGAAGAAGCACACAAAAGGAATTCTTCCCTCTAAAACCACATACTAACAAATGCTGTGTTTTGTTCTCACATTGCTCTACAAAACTTATTAGCTAGTAGCTTTCTTGGATCCAAATAATTAATTATTAGCTGTCTTAAATACAGATATGCAAAAAAAAAAATTAATCCCTCAACTGCCATTGTCACAGACAGTTTTTTGGACTGATCATCAGATGAGCTGTCCTTACTGAAAGGAAAAGTATGGATGCTTCCAGAGATACATGTAGCAGAAGAAATTAGAAGTAATCCTCAGAAAACTGCATTTTTTCGTCCTGCAAAAAGGTATATTAAGAAAATGTATGATCTCTCTACTTGGTCTTTCCATAGAAAAGTACAGTAACTGAAACAAAAAGAAGGAAAGTTGAAAAGTGAGATGTCATCTGAAAATTTGAAACTTGATCTGGAAACTGCTTAAAAGGTGTCTCAAATATCCTGGATAGGCTACATCTCCCATCATGTATTTCTGTCTGTCCTCCCAGCATGGATGAAAATTTTGTCACAGGAAACTCTTGCCGCAGGGTATCAGATGTGAAATAGCACAGCTGGGGACATTGTCCTCTTGAGGCAAACAGGCTTGCAAGAGCTTCTCAATTCCT
>NW_010420590.1:70191-70948 GCF_000710305.1 Buceros rhinoceros silvestris | reverse complement strand
TAAAACGCTCAGGCTTGATCTGAGGCTTTAACAGTTTTTTGGGTTTAGGAGGCAAAAACCCCACTTTCTTTTCAGATGGATGTAGAAGAGAGTAGCTTTGGTTAAAAAAAAAAAAAAAGCCTTTCTGGATATTAGAGCGCCAGCCTAGATACAGGGAGAAGAAACCCCTGTGAAAGAAAACTGAAACATACAAGGCAAACAAACCTTAAGAACTTGGACGTCTTCTGGCCCGCAGCAGCAGGACTTGCAGGGTACATTATGTGACTGTGGAGACTGATGTAGGTCAAGAATCTTGCAGTTGCCCACCCTCCGGGAGCCAATCACCAGCCACAGTACAGTGCAGTGGCCACGCTCACCACTGCCACCTTGTAGCTCAGGTGTAGCTGGTTGATGGCTTGCAGAACAGCCCAGGTACTGCATCTTGCACATAGGCCAATGGATCGAGATCACTGCAAGGAGTGGGAGACAGGCCTAGGGCAGGATGGACCCTCGCTGCATCTTGTTCACCATGCGAGAGACCCCTCTGGTCTGAACTAACAATTAACCAGGAACAGATAGGCAATATAAGAAATTGAGATGGCAGGTACTTTGGTTAAAATCAGCAGAAAAACTGGCAGCAACTTCAGAGAGTGCAATCCTAGCAATGCTGTGCTCAATCCACAGTCAGTAACAAGAGTTATTTTGGGTAGCTGTGCTCACCAGCACCAGCGAGGATGCCAGTCCTACAAGGAGATCTGCCATGACTTGACTGCCATTG
>NW_010420590.1:49917-70061 GCF_000710305.1 Buceros rhinoceros silvestris | reverse complement strand
ATTTAAATGTATTGAGCAGCCAGCTCTCACTTGTCTCCTTTCAACTGGGCAAACAGGTGTGAGGAGAATAATGACCTAGCTACACTGCCTTACAAAACCTTGCTCTTGAAGGTTTTGGAAACTGGTCTGCTAGCCATTTGAGGTGAAGCCATACCCTCATGCTCTCTGTCAGTCTTTCTTATCTATTCAAGTCTTAGCATCTCATCAGACGGGGGCACTGATAGACACTCTGGAACCAATGGAGGGGCTGAACAGCCACAGATGCGCTCAGAGGCCTTGTGATCATACGATGCTAATGAGGCACAGAACCAGTCTGGGAGATGCTTCTCACCAGAGACTCCTTAGGTTAGTTGCTGCTGACAAATGTCTGTCTCTCCTTTTCTTTCTCCAGCTGTTCGCTCCAGCCACCTCTAGGCTTAGTGCCAGTATTCTCAGCAAGGAAGGACAGCACAGCCGTCCAGCCAGACTCACATCCTACCACAAACTTTTTGCACAACTCTGCCCATCCCCCAGCACAGCGGAGTTTCAGGTACTGCCTCCAATAGTGCACATGACAAACAGCTTGCGGCACAGCCACACAAAAACGAAATAGTACCAGACATGGTTTTTACTTACTCAAATTTACTGTCACTCAGAAAAGTGTGCACATTAAAAAGTTCAGAAAAAACAAATCAAAGGGTTAAAGAGATACAGCACTATAACTGACAAGATATTTATATTGTTTGCTGGGTTTTTTTCCCTTCATGATTCTGCCAAAACCAACCTATAACCACAGTGTTCAATTTTTCAAGTGTATTTGCCTGAGGAAAGGCAAATTTTTGCACCTATACACGTGGGCTTTTTCCAGGCGTGTATGTGGCTGTTGTGAGTGCTATTATCCTTCATTAAAAGTGAGAGATCTTCAAGATAAGCAGGCACAGATTACCATTCTCCAGCTGAGTCTGGATCTATTACGTAACCAGACACTCAGTTTCTATAATTCAGATTTACAAACATAAAGTTATATGTGCTTTCTCAATGTCTCTCATCACATTATAATTTCTTTTCCCTTTACCTGGAATCTCTCATAATTTTTCAGAAACTGAAACAATTTCTCTTCCTAATACTAAGCAAGTACTGAAAATACATACATTAAACTGTGGAGTGTTAGCTCAGCAAAGTCCAACTTAGTTCCAAACCAGAAAGTTTTTCCTGAGAAAATACTCCAGGTGTAATTACAGGCTCATGCAAGTTTGTTTTCCAGTAAAGGCAATGTAGGATTTTCCTTCAGTGTGCAAAAATATTAGTAGTCACGTGTTGTGAGAAAGCTTGTCTAAAGTGATGATAGTTTGCGTAGATATACCGAAATGCCCAGATACACCAAGATGAAACAGACTTTATGCTTTTTTGAAGAACGAACCACACTGTCAGACATTAAATAGACGTAGTGAAAGACCAGTTTTTCACAGGATTAGTAGTATTGTTCAAGGCACATGCTTTTAGCTTCCATGCACAGCTATCAATCAGCTCCTTATATTATTGCTGCCTAGCCTGAAAGCTTCCAGCAAAGCTACTTAAATAACTGCTTAAGTATGGTTGTGTCTCAAAGCATTGCAGATAATTTCCATCTCTTTGAATGAAATCAGTGCAGAGAAAGAGGACAGGGGCAGGAAGCCACAAGAAATAGTATCTTAATATTATCTTAAGTGTAGAAAAACTGCCCTAGTTCTACTTATCCAAACACTAAGAGCTCTGAAGGCAACTTCTGGTTCGTGAATGCTTAGCATTCGATTAGAATGATGTCCATGTGCAGTAGGCAAGCAGGTGACTGCTCTTGCTTGCACACCCATCCACACAGTCCAAAGTACATTCCTCTAGAAGTGTACAATGGCTCACTTACAGCTGGCCTCCATATCATTTCCGAAGCCATGGCAAAAGCCTGCTTCTCAAACCCCTGGACGAGTTTGCCATGTAGGGAATTAGGTCTGGCTGAAAAAGAGCTGTTATATTTCATGCAAAATAATTTCAGTGTTTGAAATTTGTCTTCAGCACAATACGAGATAATGAAAAAATCCCTCAAATACCCTGGGAGACAAAGCCCTGCAGACCAACTCAATAGTCAGCAGTAAGAGCATTCATAGATCTGTGGGAGATTCAGGTTCAAGTCCCTACTCTGAACCAGGAAAACATTGACTTGAATCTGGATCTCCCACATATTGTATGAGTGTCCTAACCACTAAGCTTGGGTGGAGCTCTTCCTCTTGCTTTACCCCACCCTGGATCTGATGATTTTTTTACTAGAACAGATATATTTGCGGGGGAGTGGGGAGGTGGGGGAATGAACAACAATTAAAAAAACACCCAACCAAAAAACTCCAAACTCAGGAACAACTCCAATATCAAAAATCACTCCTAGGTGTTTAGAATCTGTCAGAATCTGGATTTATTCATCCATTTTGTAAAAGGGTAAAAATATCATGTTTACCCTTTTTGAAGGACCCCATTAGCAAATACAAGACAGGCCTGTTCTGCAGTAGAGAAATGGGATTTGTCGAGTGAAACAGGGAAATACATCCATCGCACATTTCAGAGTGCTCCACAGGACTCACCGAGCAGCAGCCAGAGTAGGAGGACAAAGGAAGAGACAGTGCCAAGATTTCAGCAGAATATAGACTATCCCAGCACTCTTCCAGTCATGGAAAAGATGGTGTAGGAGCAAGAAGGATACATATGGAGGCTCCCTTGGCACACCTGAGGCATCAAGAGCAGGGTAAAGGGTAAATTGTATCTCCTTGCTTTTCCACCAACTCCTTGAAGGACAGTACCAACTGGGCACTGGGAGGTAGGTCAGGGACTTTTCAGATGCAAATGCCAAGCACTTCAGCTGGTGAATTAACCCAGAGCTCTCATGCCCCAAACAACAGCTAGATCCTATTATTTTCAAGGCAAATGTTGACCCTGCTCACCTCGGTCCCACTTTCTTTTTTGTACCATGAAAAAAGGCTGCTGTGGAAAAGGGGACCTGCTTTTCTGTTCAGTGGGTGTGAAACACAACTGAGTTATACCAGTTTTGTGGGGGAGGGAATTACAAAACTGCCTGACAAACTGCCATGGATTTCACCAGGGGCCAACCTGCCTTCCGTCGGTGAAGGCCCCACTGAACTGCCTGCCTTAGCGCTCAGACCCACCAGCATACTCTATTGCACTATTCTGTTCATTATTTCCTTTTCCTGATGGGTCTCTTAACTGTTCCATTAATTTTATACACATGGAATCAAAAGCTCATTGTTTTATGCACTTAGAGGTCAAAGAAAAAGATGCACTAATTTTCCCTGAAGTTATTTCTATTTTTTCTTTCTTTCTTTTTTTAATATACAAGCTTTTTGCTATGAAATATAGGATTCTCTTCAATTATTAACTGCTATCTGGTAACTTATTATACAAGATAAAATTAAATGACTGTTTAACCTTGGCCTATACACCAGCGGGACTCATTTTGTGTGACACCATTTCACACCGAATTCTGTTGTACCAGAGGAAATCTTTGGGTTTTAAACTTTTGCTTTTTTTTTACAATTTTATTGTATTTATGCTCAGGAAAAGATGATCAAATGTAAAATACATTCCTCTGGCTCTACCGGAGCCTGAGTTTGATCCTAACAGTACTGAAGTCCTCAAGCACTACACCAGTTCTGTGAGTGTCAAGAAACACAGCAGGCGTGCATTAATAATTGTTTAAGGGGGAACTATTTTCAGTTTTTATCCACTCAAAGTAATAGATGTAATGGAAGATAAAAGAATTAAGATCTCTGTCTTTCCAGACACCTGATTTATTTTAATATCATGGAAGTAAACATTCTCATTGAAGAGGCCAAACTACATAGCAAAGTTATGCAGAAAGAAAGAAAAAAAAGTTATCTTCTAACACAAAGATGGACAAATTCATACAACTGATTACCCCATAACTACTGAAGAATACTACTGTCAGTCAGAGTTCCCAGGCAGCGTACCAACTTGTGCTAAGTCACCTTCTTTTTTGGCTGCAACTTTTTTTTTTTCTTTT
Source organism: Buceros rhinoceros silvestris (assembly GCF_000710305.1). Classification (NCBI taxonomy): domain Eukaryota; kingdom Metazoa; phylum Chordata; class Aves; order Bucerotiformes; family Bucerotidae; genus Buceros; species Buceros rhinoceros. Next base: position 66,019 of record NW_010420590.1, on the reverse strand, counting down.
AATAGCATTCTTTTTCCTTTCTTTTTTAATATGTCAAATGAACACCTGACATGCAATCTTGAAAAATTCATCCCCAGTCAGCTCATCTTCACTATCAGCAGACAAGTATTATTTGTGTCTAAGAAGACAGGAAAGACTGTAGTCCAGCAGATGATAGCAAGAGTGTTTACTTCCTATGGGATTTTTTGAAGCAGTAACTCATTCCACCCCACTAAGCTATTGATACAGTCTCATCAGTGCTTCCTATTTGTGCACTACCATTAGCTGGTTCAGGATCAAAGTGGAGGCAGATCTGGAGCCAGTCATTTCATTAGAGACATAAGAAAAACATCACTGGATCAAGCCAAGGTCCCGTATCTGGATACACCAGCTTCCAGCCGTGGTGAGTAGCACACAGTGGTATTTCCCCAGCACAGCTCCCAGCCTACGGGCTCTGCTTCAGCTTCCTAACCACAAGCAGTATCCTTCTGTTTAATAGTCTTTGATGGATTTTTCCCTCCATAAGTTTCTCATACTATTTAAACCTGTCAGCTTTTGGTATCCACCACAATCCATATCAATGGGTTTTATATAGTGCTACACCACTTTCTATTTGCTTTGAACATGACCCTTGGTAATTAATTTGATGTTACATTCTGCAACACTAACCAGTATCTCCAATACTAACCAGTATCTCCAACAGGCCACTCAGGACCTCAGTTGCCTTTTAGTCAACCAGGCTGTTAATTCCGAGCCACTTTGGTTCTCCTGTGTACAGAAACTGCTCTCTGCCTTTGGATGCCTGCAGCTGTTCTATCCACCCAGAGATGAGAGTGAACTTTGCAGTGTACAAAACGTGGATGTACCAAGGATTTACACACTGACAGAGCGGTATATTCTGATGTGTTTTCTATTCCTCTCCACTATATTGGAATATTTCATTTACCTTGTTTATTGCTCCTGCAGCCAGCGTTGCTAAGAATTAGTTAATAAAACCTTCAAATCTTTACCTGAGTGCTAGTGACTAGCTTAGAATTAATTAAGCTGATGTGTTTTTCCTATGCATATAGCTACATGCCGAGGTCAAAAAGGCTCTGCCAGTATACTATAGTACAGTATGCATCACATGAAGATCCGGCATCAGCAATTGTAAGCATTTCAAAGTCTGGGTGATCCACTTTGGTTTGTTAATCTGAAACATCAATTCAAGTCTTCTCTCAGCTTCTAGGGTTCCTCCCAGAGGGCTGTTCAATCCTTAAACTACATTGTCCTACATACTTTATTAAAGGCTGGGGAGTTTAGATTAATATTCAAGCTGTTGGAATAGGCAATAAGTCTCTTCTTAGCTCTTTAAATGAAGCATCCATTCATCTCCCAAAAGATGTTTAACTGCTAACACATCTGCATTTCACAGTGGTCTTGAGAAAACTCAGCACATAAATTTGACACTAGTTTGTGTATCTAATACTGAGGTAAGACCATTTCTGACTTTTTCTAACAGCTTTTTCTTACTGTAATATTAATCCTTTCCCACACTTTCCCACTCAGTCACTTCACAAAATAAAAGTATGCTTAATTTTTAAAGATTTGTTGCAGATAATAACACCAGAAAAAATATTTAACAGCAATAAATATGATAGAGAACTTACAGTGTGTAACCCCTAATTTTATCTACCTCTGACCAAAATATTTGTGAGGGTATAATTAGATGCACTGTGTCAAAACCTTTTCTCTCAGCTATATTCGCAATACAGAGCATTGTCCTTTACCCTACATGTAACACAAGTGATGGAAAAGGATTCTAGTCAGTTCTATTCCCTAAACCACAGAAGCTGTCCTTCCACAATAATCTCTTTATCAAACCACCGGATTGTTTTCTTGCTTAATGACAGACATAATAAAACACTAGGGGCTTTGAGTTTCTTTCCAAAGTTCACAAGGTATGTTGGCTTGTACATACATGCTTTAATGACAAGAGCTACAACACACTGAAAAAATATGCAGCAGCATTGAAAGTGATCCAGGATGAGCAATACGATATTCAGCTTTACTAATTAGTATGGAACACAGTTACTAAATTACCAATATCATTAACACATTGCATGCAACTTTGCATAATAGACTGTAAACTAACCACATTGTAATTCCTGAGAACAGATAAGCACACTTGGTAGACATGGCTCCCGAAGAAAATTTCCTTAGTAACAGCATCCAACACTTCTATTTTCCCTCCCCTATCATTTTTTTTTTAAGCAGATGAACCATTGGACATACATTTTTCATGTTGGTTGGGGTTTTTTTCCAAGCAGTTAGAGAATCTGATTTGAACTGTGCAAAGCTGAGTGAATTTTCTGGATAAAGAATTAAAATCCAGGTCACGCGCAGTCACTCATCATCTTTGTATATGCAAAACTCCACATCACATAGATAAGAGAAGAAAAAAGCCTGACAGACTCCCACCTTTTGTATCACATTACTTACTTCAAAAAAATTTGAAAAGACAGGATATATAACCAAAAGAAAGATAACGTCATAAATAAGAGAAAACTTTAATATATTTTTAAAATTCAGGAATATCAAGAGTTCTTTGGCTGACGGCAAAAAAAACCCTCTGCCTGGGTTAGCCTCTTCTGTGATGGCTGCACTGTCGAAGTTGACACTAACTCTTAACGTATAAGTGGCCAAGAATCTCCCACAACCTTCCACGCGCCACTACTTCCAAGGCTGACCTACCTAGGTATATCTGAACAACACTTAGTCTAGGTGGGAGCCCCTCCTCTCCAGAACTGTACACACTTAATCCTTTCAATTTCACAGTTACCTGTCTGAGATCATATCTTATAGCACTTCGTGCTGAGATGCTTCAGCACTCCTTTCTAGGCAGCTTGCACAGCTGCAGGAGTACTCACCTGTCTTCCAAGAAGACCATGGCAAAGGCATTTCAGCCCTTGAATGATTTCATTTCACAACAAAGGGCACAAGTTCCAGTCCGTGCTGCAGGCAAATCTGGGCTTAGGCAGACACTTCAGCAAAATTTGTGCTTAAACCACCTAAATCCAGAAGCTCTCACAGGGATACCAAAGGGACTAAGCCATGTATCCAGCTAAGATCCAGGCTGGCAGCACAGTATTGATGTACTCTGACTAAAATGCACCTTGTGGGAAGTGCCACCTTCTCCTTGAATTTGGTGAACATAGTGCATCTAGAAGGCCTTTCACATCAGTGTATACAACCTGAGGCAAAAGCTGGGAGTCATCCACTTTGTCAGTTCTAATCACATGCCAGAAAGCACTGGGTGAAAGCATTTTTTATCTTTTCATACCTCCTTTCTCCCTCTCTTTGCTTAGGTCGGGACTTTGTGACTTGCCTGACCACTCTAAGACATGAAGACTCTTTAGTGTAGTGCCATTTTCCAAATCCTCTTGCACATAATTAGTTGATATTTAAATACAGCCAGTTGGAGTTGAGTATGTTGTCTGTAAACAATGTGAAGCGAGTGAGAGAGAGAGACAGTCAAGCCAAACAACTTGACATCCTGCCAGCCCAGCAGGCATCTGAAAGGAGTTTTCAATTTCACATCAACATTTTTGTTAAAAAAAAAAAGAGAACTTGCACTCCATTTAAAAGCTGTTACAATTCTATACGCTCTGTGCTTAACCTAAACTCCCTACATTTTATTAAACAAGCAACCTATTGACACAAATCAGCAGCTATGATGCTCTTCCATCTCTACCCATCAACTCTTTCTGTCAAAACACTTTATATATTTGAAGTGTTTTAATCTCTTCCAGCAATTAAAATCCACTCTTTAACCTGGTGTGAAATGTGCTTCTAGGTTAGCATTTAATATTGTACCACACTCTCCTCACCTTTTATCCTGGACCACATGCTTTCATCTCCATAAATGATGCCTGTAAGAGATAGATTCATTTGCCAAATTAAATAACTACCCACGGGTGGTTTTTGTCTACACTAATGATTTGAAAACATACATGTTGTTTAAAAGTAATCATATCTCAATTTCATTTCTACCACTGGAAGTTTTCAAGTCTGTGCTAAGCTAGGTAAACTACTGAGCTCCTGAAGATATTTATGCAAGACAATTCTATAGGTGTTTTCAAAATTTAGAATTTACAAACATCTGGTAAAACTTTTGGTTTTATGTCTTCCCCCCCTGCACATTTTTCCTTTTCATCAGAACTTGCAGTCAAGTAGATCAAATACCCTAAAACATATTCTCATATTTTAAATAACATAGTTTAAAAAAAATGGCCTCCCAAAGACTGTCTCAATTACACTACTCCAGTCTCCTAATTTGTTTTGTCCACAGGAGATGTTTTCATAGGTTAACAGGCATGAGAATTTTCTGCCAGTTCTCCTTGCTCTCTAGGCATTATCTGAACTTTAGAAGCCACGTGGACTTCAGTCCTGAATCTGAATTGATAAACCTTGCTAATAAGGCTAATATTAGCTTGGGTTTAGTACTGTGCTTAGTACTCTGTTTTTACTCGCATCCAGTCAGCTCAGTGTACAACACAAGTGTGTGTCTTTCTTCTCTGGTAGACATACCCATCGCATTCTACAAAAACAGTACCTGTAAGCTGCAGGCAACTTGCAATGAGTTAGAAGCAATAGCTGTCAAAATACAGACTGAACATTCAGCACCCATAAATACTCCTGTTGAAATGAGAAGGGCTGGAAGCATGTAAGATTGGCTCATCCTCAAGAGTACAGTTAATCCAGGTACACGCATCATGTGCAGTGCTATTCCAGTCTTTACAGAGTTCACTTAACGCATTTTCTTAGACGGCTTTTATAGCACTCCAGTCAACTTCCCTCGGTGCAGAGCAGAGTCCCTTACAGCACACCACCTCCTTTTCCTTCTCCCCTGGCAGGACAGCATCAGAGCTGATACATAGGTTGATCTGTCAAAGAAAGACCTTCCCTGCACCAAGGGACCTGAGGCTGGTAGTTCTCAGCCAGGTAAGTCTAAACTTACAATATTTGCAATATTTTGATCTCATGAGGGAGCCACAGCCAACAGATTTGGCTCAATTTTTAAAATTTATTTATTTTTACAAATACAAGCAAAACTGACAGGTTTGAGAAAGAGTTCGGGGAGGAACAAACTAAACAGCCAGACTTTCTAGTTGTGGTCCTAGGCGTAACCAAAGCTAACTCTCAGGGCAGATTTCTGCACTACTTTTCCCCCTCTGTTCTTCTGTTTTCCGAAGAGCTAAAGGCCTGAAAAATATCCTCTGCATCATTTCCCAAATTGTGGGCTACAACAGCATCAGTACAGCAACACACCCTCAACCCTGGTTCAGCCCCATCAGATGTCCCACATTTTGCATGGCGTCAGTCATGTTAATGCCAGAATACAGTTCATGCAAAGATGAAGTCCTTTCCTTTTATTGACTCAAGTTATTCACTAAAAATAAGGAATCGTTAATCTGAGATTACAGACAGTTATTTCTATGGGTGAGGTCTACAGCGTTTTCAGATTTTTTTTTTTCTTTCTGACTGGAGCTTGTCTCCACAGGAACGCTTTCCCAGTTATATGGTACAATTACACTGGTGTAGTTACAGCTCTGTAGTTATATTAGAATAACTTCTTCCTCCCTGTGGTCACTCTTATTCCAGAATAAAGACAGGGGGTTATGTTGTATTTTAACAACTTCCAACTATTACGTGGTATAAATAATCAAACAGACAAAAAAGAAGGTGGCATTCTTGTATCAGAGTAAGAATGTCCAGACACCAGGCAAGACTTGCATCACTCCCATAGTTTCTCCGCACAATTGATTCGATCTGAACACGGTTCTCTTGTAGATGAGCCTTGTGCTGGTGTTGCATTGCACAGCTTTTCCCCAGCTGCTGGGAAAAACTCCCCACAGAGTTAAGGCCCTGCTGTGCACACACAGTGAGGGGGGTGGACCCTGTGTTCATTTTTTATGAGGGCCTTTTTACGCCCTCAGCGGCTCTCCTCACATCACAAAATAACTTAGTCCAGAAGCCGCCCTGTCAGAATTGTGATAAAGGGAGCATTTTCTGTAAAGAGTAGACATGCCAGTTCTCAAGAGAGCTACTGTGGGACTCTTTACCTGTCCAGCCCTAGACTAGAGCCAGCTTGCATTTGCCAAAGCTGTGCTGAGGTTTCAGTATGTCCTAATGAGAGACCTGCCAAGCAGCCTGCTCATTGTCAGCCAGACAGGGAGCCACAGAGAAGCACTGCTTGCAGTAGCAATGTACAACTCTGAAGGGGTGTTCACCTTCAGGCCACTGAGTTAGGGTGCCTTGTCCTCTCCTAGTAACAGGACAGTAATGCAGAGGCAATTACATGGACACAGCAGCGTTTGGAACAAATCCACCAGAGTATTTCCACATCAGTGTGACTGTCCTCATCAAGGGAGACCACCGTCGGTGGAGTACTATGTGGACAGCTTTGAGTCGGCTTTGCCCAGCTGTCTCCAAACTCATTTTATAAACTTCTTTCCAAATGCACTGTCATCCTCCTCCTGCCACCATCATGGAAAACACTGGTGTCACAGCCACTATAGGAAAGCAGGAGCAGCTGCAATCAAACCTGAGCTGAAATGACTAAGCCACAAGTTTCCCTCACAACACCACGGGGAAGATGAAGGTCCAAAAGGTGGCTCAGATGCCTTACCATAACCTGGGAGGGGCTGGGATAGTTGCAGAGGTGGTGCACTCAGCTCCCTGGAGGGAAGGTGCGCCTGGAATCACTCATCAAGAGGTTCCAAACCAATTAAGAAGAGACGCTCACAGGCTATGTTGTACTTTCCTTTCATTTTTTTTTTTCCTGGAAGAAAATTGCTGGGCTAGAGTATCAATGAACTCATATCTCTCTCCCCAAATCACAAGCAGGAACTTAAAATGGGGAGAAAAAAGAGAAAAAATCCCCCTCAGATTTTACATGAACTTTTTTCACTAGCAAGAGCCCATCCCACAGTTCTTGATCATAGATGACTACAAAAATTACCAGATCTGAGCAAAACTTCTCAATCAAAACCATTTTCCCAGTACAAAAGTACAAAATTTCATTTCACTGAAAACAATCCTTTTCTCTAGCAGCATACTCTATTTGTTAACATTACTCAAGGGAACTCTTGAAGCAAATTTTTTTGCACTAATTTTAAAAGTTCACTCCAAATAAAATTTCTTATACAGAAATTTCCTAGTTCTTTTTTTTTTTTTTTTAAACAGGAAGGACAACCAAAAACCCTTAACTTTCTAATAGCTGTTAAAGTATCAGTTACTTGTTTGAACTTGTTATAGGAAAAACACTAGGAAAAAGACAACACCATGACTGTGTTTGGTTTATGTTACAAGTTAATATGCTATTAAAATGTTTAGGTCTTATTATGCTCTTTAAAAATGTTAGCGCTTAATGTGCTCTGATTGGGGCTTAACAAGCCCTTTAAAAATGTTACAATGTTAAACCACCAAATCACATTGTCTCTAAGGAGTAAGAGGCTTAAAAAAATCTTCTGTTCTTCACAACCTAACCCTTACATTAATAAAAACAAAATCCAGTCATAATGAGTTTATATCATATATCAGAATGTTTTGACATCCTTAATGACTGGGAGTTAAAAAGTTGGCTTAACTCTGTGCGCTAGTGTGTGCTTGTTTGAGTGTAGGAGTTAAGGTTAGTGGTTTTCTGAAAGCCTTAAATAACAGAGATAATGGAGATGAACACCACACGTTTTTGCCATAACCAGTGCCTGGAATCTTATTGCCTAATTTAAAGAGCCAGCTATGTGACTGTGAATAATTGAGAAAATATCCATTTAGCATCATGGCTCTGATGCAGTGGGTAGTATAGCGAGGTGGTGACACCGCCAGTGAAATTTGGTAAATTCTGATTAGTACCTGCTGTTAAGCACTAAGGCACAGATTTTTCAAAACAAGTACAGAAGTGTATCCACAGCGCTGTGCAGGGGACAATGGCACAAACTAACAAACCTGGGCCAGGCTCTGTTACCTCGCTCAAACCAATCAGTAGTAGATGCCAGCGGCAGTCCTACAATGGCACAGGTGGTCATGGATTTCCAGTATTAGACAGTTCTTACACTCACACTCTCATAATAAAGGGGTTTTGTTACTAATCCTCATTTGGAGGAAAGCTCCACAGCAAAGGACATCTATCACAAACTCCAACATGATATAACAAACAATTAACTGAGTAACAATGTTGGCTCCACAAAGCAGATGCATGTGATAAAATAATCGCAAGGAACAACATTCTGAGTGAGGAATTTTTCTGGTCTGTACAACAAAGGATACCGTGCAACGACGGTCAGCAGATGTCCTCTATCTATAGCTGTGCACAAAACATTACGACAGTAAACATGGTAGACTTGTGTCTTCATTCTGCTCTTCTAATTTAAATGTGTGTTACCCTCTGGAATTTGAATGATCTCTCGAGCAAAATGTATTCACTTCAGTATATGCCCAGCTTTCTTGAAAACCATAAATTTGGGAGACGTCCAATCGCAGCAAAACAAACCCACATGACTTATCTAGCTAATTACAGAGTGTGAACAGTGAATTCTAAAGTAATAGCCATGGCAGATAGTTCTCGAGGTTGAAATATGCTTGCATGCCCTATTCATCAAATAATTCCAAATAAATAATTCAGCAAAATGCTCAATCTTCATGGATAATTAACAGGAAAAGTGGCCTAATTAGCTCAATAAACTGTTTGCTGCAATTAACTCCACTAAGCTTTAAAGAGCCATTCTTCATGGATACAGTTTAAGAGGACTATTAAGGTATTACTATTTTCCAATGACACAGGATGTGTTTTTGAGTTGACTACTGTCACAAGTCAGGCCATTTCAAGACATCAATATGGCTTCCCATATTATTTTCTCACCTCAGAAAGCTCAAGGTTATATTATCAACCTCTGTGCTAATATACCACCCAACTATATTTGAGCCCAGCATTTTCTTACTCCTCATTAAAGTGGATCAAAATTTCTTGCTAGACAACATAACATGGAAAATTTCTCTTGCCTTTGGTTTTACTTATTAACATCAGCTTATTGTGAAACAAACATGAAAAGGCTTAAAAAGTTCTTTCCCTTTCTCTCGAACTTTCATGTTCTGTTCATTGTAATTATGTGGTAAATTGATATTTTATTTTCCATATTAATTTCTCCTTTTTTTTGTATCAAAATAACTAACATGGAAAAATGATTCCATCTGCTCTGCACTCAGTTGTTTATGCCTTCAGAGATGCTGGGATCTGTGCAGAGAGTAGAGTGCTCCAGAGCTACTCTTCCCTGTCCAATTCTTCTCCAACATCAAGGACCCAAAATCACAAGGTTAGATTAAAACTAATTATTATTAATCAAACTCATCAAGTAATGCAGACACAAAAGACCCAGTGCTTTATCTTTCTTCCCATTTTCTTTCTAGGGTCTGAACTTTTCTGTTATACACATAGCAGGTTTTCAAAGTCTTCTGCTCAATAATTACAGCTTAAAACTTGTCTCTCTCAAGAAAGAACACACAGAGAGCACACAATAGGGGAGAAAGACAGAAAGACAGCCATGGGATTGCTGACTCAGCAGCTATTCCTTGACCAGGAGGGGACTGGGGTACCAAGACCAGAGATGGGTGCCCGGGCCAGCACTTGGCAGAGTGCCCCAATGCACCCAGGCACAGAGGTCAGCCTCACGCTTTCCCATTTTTTGGGAACATGTGGCTGTAGGAGGTGCACAAGCACAAGGCGCATGTCTGGGGCCAACAACTCCCCAGGACAGCCCACGGGTAGATGTTCTGCACAATTGCCTGCACATTTCCCCTCTGTGGGTCCATAAAACACCCCAGCCCTCTCCCTTCTTTCTTTTGTGCTCCTAACTCATTAACTTATTTCAACAAATAGGAAATTTTTTTGTCCTGTGTCAGCCCAGTCTGGGTGCTGCAGTAACAGCCGACCACAGCAGAAGCTTTTCAGGGAGAGGTTTGCAAAGAGGTGCAGGGCAGGAGGGCCTAGCAGCACAAGCATACTCTTTCAGCTAGACTCCATAAGCTGCTTTTCCAGCTTCCTTCATTGGAAGGGGGCTGCTGTAAGTGTGTTTTGCTTCATGCACATTTCACCCTGTGCCTGGAACACTAACCAAGGCTGCCAGCAAGCTGCAAGCTTGCAAACACACCCACTGCCATGCTGCAGAGCATTACAGCCCTGCTTTCCCCCAGTGCAACAGGGAGCAGCATTTACTGCAGTGGAGAAACTATTACATTCAGATCCTGTTAATATTCCTTAATAGGCAAAAGGCAGAAAAGTGGAGGAACAGAGCAAACAATATGTAACAGTGTTTAAATTACAGTAAAGTACATTAACAATAAATACTCCCCTGTCAAGAATATGTCATGTAATTATATTTACTGCACTGAACAGAGGTAACCAATGTTTTGAGAGGGTGGTTTTGCACTCCCAAGATGACTCTCCTTCAGGGACAGCATATGTGAATAATCAGTCAGACATGGGATATCAGCTGTGAAAAAACCTCCTCCAGCACAGTGTGCCAGCTGCAATGGCTAGAAAGTTAGCTCCCTCTCCTGGACTGGACCAGAAAGTTGATGTACATTGCACTGATCTAAACCAAGGCAGAAGTATTCTTCAGAATTTTTATTCTTTTTCTTTCAGGTCCTAGAACCTCAGTCAAGGGAAATCTATGCTTCCCGAAGAACTGGGGTGTGCAGACAGGTATATCACCTAAGCAATGACAACAATGTCTCTGCCTAACTTAGTGCAACCTTTGTTAAATCGCCATACAACTGCAGGATGCAGAATACACACCTGCAGAGCCCAAGCAGTGCGACCAGCTGTCACAAACTGCAAACCAGACCTCTGTCGTGGCTTTGACACTTTGTCCTTCAGCCCTTCTGCAAGCAAAAGGACCATTGCTGTGGGTAAGAATTTGGCCTGGACAGAGTGCACACAAGGACAGCAGGACTTACTGCCTCAGCTGAGAATTCAAGAACTAAGGCTGAGGTGGAGGCAGAGAGCAGATCCTAAGCAGAAATTTTACTAGGGTTTTGAGTGTGTTTACTAAGTGTCTTTGCAAAAAGGTTGAAATATTGCACAGTTTTCAGACCACATGGGAACACAAAGCACTTCTATTTAGAGAATTACAGCTTCAGTTTGCAGGTCACAGAAGCTTGGAAAGCTAAGAAGCAACTAGGAAAAGAATGAAAATGTAGGTATTCATAGCTCACTTAGCATTTGGGATTTTATCAAATTCAGATAAAATCAATGGCAAAGTAACTAAGATCTTACAATAGCTATAGGAGACTGCACATACAAAAGTTAAAATAAAGTTGTTTTCCTACCTAACCATAGACCTCATAAGCTGCTAAATACAATCCTCTAAGATTATATAATTTCTTTCATCTGAGAAACTGAAATGTCTTCACACTTTGAGCAGTACACTTCAGAGAAAAACATGTACTACTCACAAATGAGAAAACAAGGCAGAAAACCAAAAAGCAAAATCAAATGCATACATGACAAGTGATTTGTCCAAACAGGAAACCGTTAGGATTAAAGCCCAGACTTTTTAACTCCTCTATCTCCTCTTTCACTGCAAAAAGAGCCATTCTAAAATGGAGACATTTAAAAAAACAGTGACAAGAAAGAGACATATCTAGGGACAATGCAACCTCCTCTAAGTCAGAATCACTTCCTACAAGCGGCTCTTTCTCTCTACTGAGGAGTCAACTGCCTTGGAAGACAGTCCAGCTGCCTGAGACACTCCAGTTAGGTAGCCAGAGCATTTTTTGAGCAGTATTGCCAAAGAGGTTTAGAGCAAGCATGGGAATCCATGCCATAATAGGAGAGATTATCCACTACTGCATCTCACTAGCTGGGTAAGAAAAACAATCTCATCATCCAAACTCAAAAGCTTTGGGCTTTGTATTACTGTAATAAGTAGATATTCACAGATACACACAGAGTTGCCTCCAGGAGTGTTGGTGCTGTATAAACTCTGAGTGAGCTAAGGTTACTCTAGTTCAATTGCTCAAATAGGATAAGCTCCACAAAAAAAATTGTGATCCTCCCTGTTGCTGAGCTTGGATCCTTCGGATCATGTCTCACAAAGCTACTATTCAGTCACAGACTTTGCGGACAACTCAAACTCCTTCACTCTGAGGGTTCAGTGGGTGCAAGAGTCCCTTACTGACTGGCGGCCTTTCACAGCACACATGAGGTGCAAATGGGATGAGTAGTGTTGTGGATGATGCCTGCATTGCCCTGCTCTCCAGATCTGGCAGTCTGGAAGACCTTCAGAAGAGCCAAGCAGTTTTAATGAAAGTAGTAAACATCCTATTGTAAACCAGGGTATCTGTCTAAAGAATTTCACTAGCAAAATTACATCTTCCTATTTTGTTAAAAAAAAGGGAGGGGTGAGGGGGAAAGCTGCTTCTACAATAAGCACACATCAACATAAAGTTTCACTAACAATAAGATACACATTTTGGATATTATTTTCAGGATACCATATTCAAAGGCCTTTATAAAATAAAACGTTCTACCTTAATGCCACACAAAGTAGTAGTTAAGTTAGGGCTAATCAGCTAATACTAGCATTAGATGAGAGAGGTTATAAAAACAAGTTCCCTTTGAAATAGCAAAACAACGCACAGAACAGCCATCTAACCTAGGAAAAGGTGCAGAATTTTCTGCCTCCTGAGAAGATCAACTTGCTTTTCACTCTTGGAATCTGGATGAATTTTGGCTGTAGTAGGAGACACACCGAGTCACTAAAATGCTTCCCACCTTTCTACTCAAATTGCACAGGATTCATTAGCTTTGATAAACACTGGGCAGGGTGTGAAGGGACAGTAAGAGTCAGCAGCAGCCCTGATCATTATGTAGGAATTCAGCCAAGAAAGGAAGAATAATGCCTGCATAATGAAGTACAGAGATACAGAAAAGATATGCACATACTGGAAACCTTCGAAGGGTGCTGCAAATAGCCTTCTACATTAAAAATCTTGATTAACATCTGAGACGTGTATGCCTATCCCCAGAGAGACACATAGTTTAAGGCAAAAGGAAGACTCAAGTTGTTCTAAACTGTGTTTTCCTGGCTCTCTGCACAACTGGTATCCATAATGGAATCTCAGTTATAATAGAGCGTGGAGCACAGACTCTCTCCCAGGACTCAAGCTAATGATACAAATTCATCCTGACATAGAAATGAAGTTGCCAGAAATTACATTGGCTCCTTCAACTTCTACAGAACTCCTGCAGAATTAAATATTCCCAAATCTAAATTTTGTAAAAGCTGTATCTTAAATTTGGCTCTATTTTTGTCACAACACTGTACAATCTGGTAACGCTGAAACACAGATAGTTTCTGCTGAGTGCACAGTAGTAACTAACAATACAACCAGTTTTCTATTTTGAGTATTGGGCATAAGAATTCACAAGTTTGTACAATGTTCCAGGGCTGTAATATTACACATCTCGGAGATTTACTGTAATTCCTATTGATACAAACAAAAAAAAATTCTTTCTGAATGAAATGTTGCAAGTTAGCAAAAACTTTTATTCTCTGCTGCATAATCTGACTCATGTTTACCCTCAACATTAATATTAGCTGTGACAGCTATATTAAGAAATGCTTATAAAAAGTAGCAGCTTTACAAATTCTCAAGTTCCTTTAGTGACTGTTGAACTCTTTTTAGTCAAATAACATAATTTAAAATAAATGCAAACTGTTTATTTTATTTTTTTCACTCACGAAATGTGTATTTTTGTGCTTGGCTTTTTCAAATATTAAAAAAAAAAACCACACACACCAAAAAAAAAAAAAGAAAGGAAGTCATGTCCATTATATCAAGTGTTTTCCATAAACTCCCCCGATAGGTTCATTGCCAATATTTTTGTTCCAAGTCCCCATGGAAACCAATACAATGGCTTTCAAATCTGTTTCTTAGAAAGGACTATTCCAGTCCCATCTTTAAGCCTCTGTAGATTTTCAGTAATTACTGAGATGTTCTGACGTTCAATGATGTGATACAATTAGGTGTAAAAATTGATAATAATGCTATGTTAAAATACCCCTTTTAAAATATTATATACACACTAGTAAGATCTTGTCAAAAAATGACAAGAAGTTTTCAGTTAATTTAAATCATTAATATATATTTTACTTAAAGTTACATTAGACTTATTTACAATTTAAATATTTAAAGCCAACAAATCACTCTGTATTCTCAACTTCATTGTTGCTTAATTTCTGAGCCCTCCTACTCCCTTTTGATTCCTCATCTCTGCAGTCATGGTAATAATGGCAAAAGAAAACAGAAAGTAAGAGATTTAAAAGTTCATATTTTAAAAAACTGGTTTTTACATAAGAAGTTTTCGTTTTTAACCTGTTTCAAATAATTTACAACTATCTTTTTAAAAAAGCAGAAGGGGCATGCAAACAAAGCTCTTAATGGTTAGGTCACGGTTTGTATTTCTTCTAATTAGTGTCCATGCAGATAGCTAGCACATGCAACGAGGTGCAAGAAAAGCACACTACGTGTGGGGCTGTTAAAAAGCTAACAGCTATAGAAATAGTAGAGTAGTAAGGTATTAAACTTGATTTTTTTCAGAATAACGAAGAGGTAGATGAACAAGTCTTAAGACTTTTTCCAATTTACTTGGTAATTTGAATAAAACCAGAAAAATTCTCAAAAATTGCACCTTTTAAGAATTCAAGTTTCCAGTAAGGAATAAGAATGCTAAGTAACTAGTTTTTAACAAACGATTACTGACATAATCCATTTGTGAATATAGCCCTGACTTCCAGCAAAAAGTAGTGAATCTTAAGGGAAAGCTAGAATATTAATGATAGCCACTAATCACGCCGAAGCTTTATGCATTTGGCCTGTTTGGATCTAAGCCTAGTTTTTCTGGTCTTTCCTATCGGAAGCAGATTCCCCTAATGTCGTCCTGAGCACTACACTGAGAGTCCACCCCGCCGCTGCTCTTCCCGTCTTACCACTGTGCTGAGAGAAAGCCAAATGACATGTCCTACTGTGGAAGCACATAAGAGACAAGGAGGACACATCTAGAGACAGGATCAAGGCCTCTGGCCGTTCTCACCTCACCAAATGCTTGTGGAAAAGTCAAAGGACTATCCAGTGACTCAGGAAACTGCACTGTCATTAATCCTAGACTTTATTTGCAAGACCTGTGCAAAATAACAGCCATTATTATGAGCTTACGCTCTGTGTAGCTATGGCAGAGTTGCTTAACTCCTATTTAAACGAGCATACAAAGCCAGGGACATGATCGAGAGAGTGTCTGTACAAGAAATAGACTCTCGCTTACTCCAAGAAAATCCAAAAGGTACTTCGTCCTGCTTGGAGAAAACCACCATTGCTGAAATAACTCAGCTGCTCCTCAGGACTCCTTGTCAGACTCTTGCCGTTCCTGGCAAAGAGGACATACAGTATGTGTTTCTCTTCTCAGTATAGAACACATACAGTATGTGTTTCTCTTCTCAGTATAGAACACATACAGTATGTGTTTCTCAGTACTGCACCAGTCAGCAGCAGCTGAGCAAGCGCTTCATTCAAACCAAATAATGGTGTCCCATAGAGAGAACAGGATTTTTACTTTTGATTTCAACAAAGGCAAGTCACAATATGTGTGACAGCATTTCCTTCCAAACTATACACATTGAATCCTAAGTCGTCTTTTAATATTACTTAAAAGCTTATATATCATCTTAGTTCGTTTATATAGGTCAGATGAAAAAAAAATTCAAGTACATCTTCTTCAGTAATATAAAACTGGGCAGTGAAAATATCTGAAGTTCCTCTTTTATGGAGGGTATATCTTGTACAGATTTGCCGCGTTCATTATATCCTGAACACTCTTTTTGTGACCTGTCTCCCTAGATTAAAAGTACAAGAACTGGCCAGCTGCAGGACTCAAGAGCTGAGTGATAAAGGCCAACATGTGTCTCTGTTGTTCACGGTGGCAATTTACCTGGCTAATAGGTTATTTAAGTTAAACATTCACATCCTGCATAGGGTGAATTTCTGAACTATGAATGGTATCCATGCTATTGCTGATACACTCTTT
>NW_010420590.1:46830-49813 GCF_000710305.1 Buceros rhinoceros silvestris | reverse complement strand
TCAGAATCCGTGGTGCATCAGTAAATGTGGTTTTTCTGCCCAAGCAGCCTTAAATAACACCAGGGTATTTGTATACAGAATATGGCAGGAAGGGAAGCTAAAAACTGAAACCTAAGATGAAATTTAAAGAGATAATTATAGTTAAGGAATTTGTGTTTGATTACTGGGCTTTACATCTTGGAGTGTCCTATTGCACTCTCATATTAATATAATCTTGGTAATCTGAGAACAACTGGGCAAAAGAAAAAAACCTATCATTCTGCACAGATGTGAATCAGCAGAATTGTGTTTTCTCAACTGGGAAGTGGTTTAAACTTCCTCTTTCATCTCCTATTGTTTTTAGAAAATTGTCTTGTGATTGTTCTTCAGCTACACAAACTAAGCCACTCCCTGGATAGGCCCAGGATATGCTTTGATTTCATTAACAATTTGAAACAAAAACCAAGGGACCTAGCAGTAGGATTAGATATGTACCAGGAGATATGACACCATCTCCCTGGCATGAAGAGGTTTTTTCCATTTCAAGCAATGATGAACTTTGATTAAATGCAGATAGCCAGGACATAATTTCTTGGCTTGAAAAGAGAGATGCTTGTCCTCCATTCTTCCCTTGGCAGCACATACTTAGTACAAGATGGGACTAAGCCACCCTCTGCTACTTCCCTTGTAAATCCCATGGCAGCAAACGAAGATCCTATCTGCAAGTCTCTGTGCAGATTCCAGGCCTCGGTATGCCGGTATGCCTCAGACCTACATACAGCTGCAGAAGCTCAAAATCTGGGTGTGACAAAGATGGTCTTACAAAGAGCTCCCCTCACCCTGACGCACCTCTTGCCCAGTCTGCAGCTCCCTCTCTGAAGTATCACACACGTTGGCTGCCCATCTTCCTAAAGCAGCAAGGCCTATGATGCACCTACAGAAATGTTCACCACTCTCATCTCCATTTTCTTTCACTGACCAGTGGAACTAACATAGAAAAGAAGAAAAAAAGACAGAGAAAAAAGATTCTTATATGGTCTGCTGTCAGAAACACCCTTCCTGACATCTGTTTGCCTTTATCACAATTGCATGCACTCACTCTCATTTGCTTGCAGGGAATTGTTACATTTTCACTTTCCTTCAGTGGCAGAACCGAGATGGTGAAAAAGTTTAAACAAAAGACAGATGAGCACCTAGCTAGTATTTGTGTCTCTACCGTGCCTGGTAAGTCTGTCCATGTGTCAAGCTCTCCTCTTAATGGTCATCAGATTATACCAGGACACTAGAAATATCCCAGGAGTAATTCATGAGTGCTAACCGGATCAAGCTCATTAAAATTACTGTGGTCTCCTTTGGGGTCACTACTATGTCAAAATTGCCCAGTTATGGCTTTCATCTTATATATGACAGAATTCATAGGTGACTGAGTTTCGAAGAGGAGGGATAGAAATTGCAGTGTGTGGCATTAATTCTGCAGGATAGCTCCCAGGGGAAGAATAATGGAAGATGCTGAGCTGCAAACGGCTGGAGACGGGAGGAGATCTGTGGGGTGACACCAGTGTTTACCTGCATTTTCTCTCTTCCCTCAGCATCTGCCTCTGGACGTTGTCAGCGACAGGACACAGGGAAGAGAGAGCTGAAGAAAGGGTCTGAGGCAGTACAGCAGTAGTCACTAAAAATCATACAAGTTACTTCTGTATTTTTTTTTCCTGTTGAATTAAAAACTATTAATTGGTCATAAATTTGATCAGAGATATTTATGATTTTTTAAACCAGGAAAAAAGCTGAAATTTTAAACTCAAAAAATTTCCCTTGACTTGAACAGACTAAGGGACAAGTGATTTCATGGTTATTAACATCAGAGTAGTCAGCTGCACAGCATTCGCATTTCATTGTGGAAACAAGTAGATAAACAATCTCCTTCCATTGTTCGTAGTAATCAGAGACTGCTAAATAATTTCATGTCATTATTTAAGTTGTGCAACAAATAAGGGAAATAGCAAATGTAGTCTAAAGCTCCTTCAATGTGTCTTGTTCTTGTATTTAAAATCTGTCCTTTTTTACCTGTTTAAGACAAATCTATGATTTATGCATGATGTATGTGAAGAGGACAGGCATAATTTTGCCAGAACAGAAGCACATCCCAATCTGCTTTGCCCAGAAATTGTGCTCATTTATATATTTTATATGTATATATTTATATAGTTTTAAGATTCCGGTCCTCTCAATGCCGTATAGAAGTGAGGCTGTATAAAATGTGTAACAACTAATGGTACTCTGCTAGCCAGTAAAACTCAAACTTTCAAATCAGTAAGATGGAGAAAGCCAGACACACCACCAAGGGAAAGAACCTCAAGCTTGGTAATCTCTCTTCAAATAGAATGGTGGTTAGGGTACCTAGAAAGTTGTCAGTCAAACAAATTCTTGATTCTATTATTTCATGCTTGCATTCTGACAGTGCATATTATGAAATAGACCCTCTTGACTGGCTCTGTTCAGATATGAAAGAAAACTAATCCCAGCCCACAGGATTTAGTTAATGAAATGGAAAGAATAATTCTAGCAGACTTGAGCTCTGCTTGTTCACCTTTAATATCTACAACATGAGCTGTAGATGGGAGAGTATTGCTGCAAGATCAGCTTATACATCAATAGCAAGACACTTGTTCTTCTTGTTTGGTACAACCTGGTTTTGATCCCCTACTGCTGACAAGATTAACAGAGAAAATTTTCAAACACATCCTTTTCTTTCGTTTTGATTTCCAAAACTACATAGTAACTGTGAGCTTAAAATAGGTATGTTTTACCCTTGATCTCCAAAGCTCAAAGCTAGAACCAATTTTAAAACATTTTGAAGCCAATTCAGAAAATAATTGGAAAGTCTCAGATCATTTTTATGCCAATTTTGTATTGCCAACTGGGTTTAGATACCTTATCATCAATGAGTGCAGCACCTGAACACTGAAATGCAGAGCGGCTGCTGAGTTGCACATTTCTCAGTGTG
>NW_010420590.1:23411-46741 GCF_000710305.1 Buceros rhinoceros silvestris | reverse complement strand
TGTAGGGAATGACCAGGGAGAAGAGCGAACGTATCTTTTAAAACTACTTTAGGCCCAATACATGCACCTTTCATTCACTGCAATGTCACAAGGTGCTCTGTGTACACCGGCATGACCTTCAGTAACCCATGGGCTGCAACAGCTCAGCACCAGAGTAAGCTCAGACTACAGCGTTAGCTATTCCCTTGCTCAAGCTAAACCTAAGAACTAGTTACTTCAGGGGAGTGTATTCATACACCTCTTGCTCTGAAAGCACAAAGAACACTTTTCACTATAACACACTTGAAGCAGAGATAGGTCTGGGCAACCTAAACACTCAGTGTTTAACTCAGTGTTAAAGGGGCAAATGAGTAGTACCATGGTTTATTCTTATTAATATACTGAAATTGTTTGACAGTATTCCCCATGAACCACTCTCAAGAAGACACTGGAAGGAAAAGAAATTAGACATCAAGTTGCATCTTTCCCACAGAATCTAAGTACAACACTATAGAGCCACTGCAGGTACTAATATTACACTACCATCACGGAGCCAGGCAGATGTGATGTTAGCTAAATGCAAAACAGCGCAGTCATGACAGGAAAATGTTCTTCCCAGGTGAATTTAATTGCTAAGTGGCCTACACAGAATATTTCTTATCACTAAAGGATAAGAGAGATCTCAGGTATTACGTCCTAACCCTGAAGAGCTATGTGACCTAGTGACTTAGGCCATGGAAGTGGGAACTTCAGAGAAAAGGGCAGAGTCACACCGGAACGAAGGGCTGGACAGGCAACTCAAAAGAGCACACAAATGGGGAAGAATGTAGCCAGGAAAAGGGAGCATAAAGGGGAGGAAGAAAGAACGGAGAGCCATGCTAAAGAAACAAGAATGCCACAAAGGAGCAAGGTCAGCAGTAGAGTGGATGAGGGTGAATTTACTGGGAAATGCTGCTTTAGTCATCCCGAAACTGTTAAGTGGTCAACTGGTTTCATCTGGAGAGAATTAGCAGGAGCAGATTCACAAAACTGACTGAGGAAGTGGTAGTGTCAACCCCCTATCACCAAAAGCTTGGCTGTCAGCACCCTCACTTGGGACATGTGGGATCAGTTGCCTTTTCTGGCTGATGGCATCTGAACCAACATTTCTGGAAGTGCCTTGCCCTAGGGCATTCAGAGTGGTGCACTGAGCAGGGAGGGAGGAAAGGAGCAGTGTCTCATGTTAATGCTGTTTCACTCTGTATGAAGTACATTTATTCAGTATGTGTGAAGGATGAGGGAGCAAGGAGAAAATTACTCCATTACCTGGTTGTTGAAAGATGAATGAAAAGGTTGAAGTTGCTGAATAGTGCCTATTTAAGAACTTCTGCAAAGTGGAATAGTGACCAAAGGATAGATTGAGAACAATCAAGGGAGCCCAGACTGCATCCCAAAGAGGGCAGTTGTGTGCTCCCTTAGAAGAGATTGCTCCCAGTTACCTCAGGCAGAATGGGAACAAACCATCTGTAATGCAGAGAAATCTCTTTAACTGCTGGGCAATTGGATTTAAAAAATCTTACAAAAAACCTGTTTGAAACGTTTAGAACAAGAGGAGAATTTCACCTGATGAACAGCAACTCACGTGTTTCTCAATTTGGTAAAGAAAAACTAATTTAACGGCTTGTGGGAATTTTTTTTTCATTATTATTACTATTATTGTTGCTGCTGTTGTTTAGCTTGGTGACCAAGACAAAAATTTATTTCTTGTACAGATCCAAAAGGAAGACAGGAATAGGAACAGTTGTCTTTTGGCTGTGAGACACAGGAAGTTTCAGGAGTAATCAGGCATCAGCACGGGGGAAGATGCAAAGAGCAGCCAAAACCAAAGGCAAGAAAGCTGAAAAAGGAAAAATAAGAGGAAGAGCAAACCCCACCCTATTCCTTCTGGCACCACAAGCATCCAGAGCACATGACACATGAGATCTTCTGCTGTATTATGGGAGTAGGAGGACTCACTTGATTTCTACCACACTGCCCTGCCTTATCTACCATCTTCCACCTACATTTAAGATTCAGAATTGCCAGAATTCAGATTTTCTCTCTTGGCAACATTCTCTTCTTCCTCCCTCATTTCAGTGTAAACGTGCTGGGGTTACCAGGGTTTGCTTTGATCCTAAACTTGAAGATATTTGCAGAAGCTCAGTTCAAGCTAGGAGCACATCCTTAGGTTAAGCAGGTTCTTCAGCCCCGCTCAGTTATTCGCCCATGACTGTGTATAAAAATATGTAGCTCTCTTTTACAAAATAAAACAAAACTAATTAGGCAGATGCAAGCATGATTTTATTCATTCGTCTCATTCTTCATCCACATATAAGTTAAAAATCATTCAGTCTTCAGTAACTGTAGAACCAGACTCTTTGCAGTGAAATATCACTCAGGAAAGGCTTTAGCTTGTTAACTTCAGGATCTTTTTATTTTTTGGCCCACTTTTTCAGTTCATAATGTGGATAAAAATAACACACCTAATATTTCTAACATAGTTCAATCTTGAGCTACATTGACTTACAGGCGTTTAGTTTACCTGAAAAGTACTCAAAGGTTACATTGAGCCAGTCATGACTCTCAACGTGAAAGTACAGTTCTCTATCTAATAATCAAGAATATTTCAACTAAGAGACTGAGAAATATGCTGAGGACTGAACTCCATTCAGCCTTATGCACATGAGCAGCCCAGGTAGTTCAAGAGGACCAGCTGTGTGAGAGTGTGGAACTTTGTGTCTTTAACACAGTGGAGCTTCTACGTCAAAGTAAACAGGGCTTCAAGTCAGTCATGTTAAAGAATATTGCAAATATAAAATATATAGCTCATGTATTACATTAAACCATCTCTTGCTTCTTTTACACCACCAGTAGAAAATTGGGATTTTCCTAGTTATTTATCCTTAATGTGTTTTAACGTACTCACCTGAAACATATCACAGAGTGCTCTAATAGCATGTTATCAGCATGATCAGGAACAACTGAGGAATGGTTTAAGCCATTTTCAGTGCACTGTATTCGTGTTATTTCTGTGGTGTCCCAAGGGAAGTACAAATTTACGAAACATGAGATTTGTGTTGCACTTTCATGATAGATCAAATAAGCCAAAAGTCATTGTGATTCATTAAACCATTTTAATGTATGTCGATAGGGTTGCCTATCCTGTGGTAATCGCACAGTTATGGTTATGATTCTCGTAATTAACCTATATCTTTAAAAACAGATAGACCAGAGAGCCCAAAAGAGAGATTCCTGTAGTGCACAGCATTATAAACTATTACTACACATTAACACGATAACAGAATACAAAAAACCTCTAGAATCCTGGGGCAAGAACTCTGTGTCCCAGGAAGCACGCAGTGGATGAGGATAAAAGCTCTTGGCCACTTCCACCAGTGCAAACCCTGCCACAGAGGGAAAGTACCACCAGACTTTTGAAACTCTTCTGAAAGCAGAGAGGAGCTCTACTTTAACATTGAGCAAGCTGAAACTTCTGCATATTTCTTATTTGGAAGAACGTAATCTTGAGATGTCTTACACATATTTCAGTACAGAATGCCAGACACCACATTTCATGCTTCAATTCTGTTTAAGAACACGCAACCCTCCGAATCAACTGAGTTGCACACCTTACCCAGTCTGTCACTTCCATGATGTCCCCTTATGCTAAGATCAGCTTTATTTTTTCTCTTCTTACTTATTGGTGCTGTTCTGCCATCTTCTACTTGTTCAAATCCTTCCTCACAAAGGCTTGAGCAACTCATCTCAAAGAGGAAGTTAATTTTCAAAAACAATAGCTAAAATACACACGGCTCACTATCTAGTTATTGTTGCTTTTTTTTTCTTCTTCACTGTTATGGGCCTAATATGTA
Source organism: Buceros rhinoceros silvestris (assembly GCF_000710305.1). Classification (NCBI taxonomy): domain Eukaryota; kingdom Metazoa; phylum Chordata; class Aves; order Bucerotiformes; family Bucerotidae; genus Buceros; species Buceros rhinoceros. The sequence goes on along the minus strand of NW_010420590.1, from coordinate 42,872 downwards.
TTGTTAGGCTTACATACAGCTAAAATATACCTGTCTATTTGGTATTCAGAAAACACCAGCTATTAGTCAATTAAATCAAAGTAACCCGAAAGCGTTCAACTTGATAGGAACTCTCGCAGTCATTTTCAAAAACACATAATTGTCATAACTTCTTTAAAATACCAGAACAGATACCACAAGAATAGAACAGTACTAGTTCTAATACAGGTACATCTCATAATTAGAAAACAGGTCCTGCTCAAGCAGATGCTGTGATGTGTACATCTGTATCACTGAATCAGGGGGTCAGCAGAAAAGCTTCTGCCCAAAACAACGACCACTTTCGTGCCATAGCCTTGACATTGTTGTATAACCAAAGGCAAAAATAAATACGTATATAAATACTGTCAGTGCTGTCTCCTCACTCCTGTTTACATTTTAATGAACTTTTCTAGTAATAACTTCCAGTTTCCTCCATTTCCAGAAATCCAGCACTCCATAAATATTGACTTGTACTATTATCTGCTGATGTACCAGTTTTCTATAAACAGAGAAAATCCAAACTTATCACTGGGCCTAGCTGTTGAAAAAGGTTAGTAAAACTAAATAACAAAACAGGAATGTTGTTTACTTGTTAATGTTCTACTAATGAAAAAAAGCTGTTATGGCTTTGATTAATCTAGACCATACTGGACAATTCTGGCATAACTTTCCTTGAGGAGTGACTATTGATTTCCTTTTCATTCCACACTTTGATACAACATATCTGGAATCTAGCCCAGGTTTCATAACTGCTACTATCTCCACATTAACAGCCTGTGCAAGATTAGAAATAGCTTTTGAAGATACATGCAAGGGTGAGGCAATCCAAGAATTTTTTTCATTTCCACAGGTTGAGATTTTACATCTGTCTCTATAATAGCTTTTAAGGAATTAAAGGTGTTTGTAGGCATGCTCAAATTCATCAATTGCAACTAATTTATCATTCCATTGTTTAATCTTTTAGCACTGCATTGTTGTTTCTCTTCTCTGCCTGTATTTATAATACCTGGTGTAGACACAGTAATTATCAGATACTATGGGATGGTGACTGCTTTATCAGCACAAGCTTGGGAGAGCCACACAATCTCGTAAACGGTGAAGGGTGAGTAATACCAATGGCCCCGAGAAGATGCCAGTAGAAATATCTTTGTATTACTCCCCTCCATCTCGTATTCTCTTTAAGGATACTCCATATATAAATCTTTATTCTATATGGATCTCTCCTATTGATACATACACACATAAGGCACAGGCATAGCTTGTTCAAAACTTGTAGATTAGGTAAGCAGCTTTCACCTATGAAGAGCAATGTATTCAGAAACAGGCCACGGTTATGTGGAAAAAAAATTACTAGTGAAGAAAATATTTTAAAATACTCAACGTAGTATAGTGTATTAATTGCGTCATAATGTGTTCTGGTTATTTCCAGGAACACAGAGCATAATAACATGACATGGTATTCACGCCTCAGATAAGTATTCTTTGAGAGTTAGTATATTCTGTTCTTCCATTTTACTTCCTCAAGTCACACAATAGCAACTCTAAAAATCCTGTCTCTGAAGTCATGAAAGGCCCAAGCATGCGGTACTGAGTCAACAACCAAAGAACTGCAGTAAATTAAGAGGTTATTAGTTTGCAACAACAAAGACTAGGACCTGGCCTATGAAATTATTATGAACCAATGACACAACACTAAAATTAAAAGGCAACTGTACTTCCAGAATGGATTAGGAAAAGCTCTTCCAACAGTTAGGAAAACATCAGCGACATACAGAAAAATCTAAAGTTTCCAGATCCTCTTGTTCAAGATGTCATTTGAAACTGGGATGTGTGTGCAGAGAAGGCGACAGAGACAAATGGGGCAAAGAGAAAGCCTCACAGTAAGGAAACCAAAATAGCTGGCTTGGTTGGCAAAAGCCAAAGAGAGGACAAAATCATTGTTTATGAGTACAGCCACAGAAGTAAGCACTAAAGAAGGTAAAACCCATTTAAACATATAAACAGTGTTTGGTCACTGGCAAATGAACAAACTGGCCTGCAATAACATCAGCTGATATTTGAAAGACCTTTTCTAATTACAAGAGCAATCAGACTTTGGAAGACCTTCAAATCAGAGCAGAGGAAAATAAGCAACAGATCTGATGACCTTCACTACCTCTATAAAGAGGAGCATACATGGAGGGGTCTGTGTTAAAGAGTCTTAGAGGTCTTCAAGTTTCACCAGTCTTGAGTACACACGTGACAAATAATGAAGGACACTTTTATGAAAGGAAGCAAGTATTGACAGAGGCCTATCATAAATCATTTCTCAATTAAATTAAGGTCTCTTTGGAGGGCCAAGGAGTGGATAGGAATGGGTAAAGAATGACTGGGCAATGGAAGCCTGCCCTTGGTGCAGTAGGGATTTAAGAGAGCCCAGACAAGGCAAGTCTGCTAGAGCTGCTACAGTGCCCACATGAGGCACACAGAGTCCTTTGACTGCCAGCTGCCATCCACTTAGAGAATTTCTAAAAGCAGCATTTCTGCAGTAAGGCATCAGTGCCGATTTATTCCAGTGGAACTTTACACTTAATCAAAAGTAGGAAACAACTTTATTCCATCTATTCTTTCAAGAAACAAGCTTTTGTGGCAATGTTATAAATTTAAGACTTTTACACCCCTTACAGCTACAGTCTGCCAAGCACTCACTACCACAAGGAAATCTTTTCTATCTAGGTTTGTGTTGGACAAAAAACATTAGAAAATTGAGCTGTTATCAAAAGAGAGGCTTACTGTAACACAGCATCTTCAATTAATATTTTTCAATTGTCATGAACTCCAGAAGGACAAGACAGGTGACACGTAACAATGACTGTTAGACACAGGCTGAAGGGGAGTACACACAGTGCTCCGCTGCGACAAAGCAACCAATCATCAGGTTGAGAAGATCTAACACAGAGTAAGTGGCAGGGGAACGGAGTGCTCTGGGAGCAGTGGAGCTCCTTTGAGCTTCCTTACAGAAGTCTCTGTCTGAAAGTTTTAGGCAGATCTGATTCTATCTTGGAGAAGGAATAGCAACAAAAAGACCTTTCCAGCCCCATTTTTTGCATTTGTGTTTTGTTTTTTGTTTGTTTATCAGTGATCTTAGACAGTGAATACAGGTTTTCTATTTTTGTTGTTCAAACCGCAGAAATAAGTAAGAGAGAAAGGGAAGGGAGTTTCCACTCTGAGCTTCCAGTGACACCTGACAAAACAATCAGCAGTGATTCACAGCCCTGAAAACACCAAGCCACACTCTGGACAAATATAATTTCCCAAAAGCTATAAGCCTAATGGGAGCATAGACTTGGCTTTTCTATCTATAATCTAGTTCCCTGGAAAACCAAAAAATCCACGCTGGACTGAACTATGGAGAGATTTTCTAGAGTGGGGGAAAAGAGTCATGGAAATGGGCCATGTTTCAATGAATATGCTCCCTGTTCTTAGCAATGAGATCCAATCATATGCGCAAAGTAGATTATTACCCCCTTGATGAGCAGCTGAATTCACATGGGGACCTGTCTGAAAAATTAGAAAATTTGCTGCTTATAGTTTAACTGGATATTACAGTAGACTACAGACAAATGCATAATAAAGGAAGCAGACTTTTTGCAAAATACATGCCATGCATTTTTAACATTGCAGGTAATTAACCAAGGTATTTGGATTGTGATACTGAAGTCTATACATCCAGGTCAGATGTCTTGGTACCTAACTAGAAGATACTGCTTTCCTGAAGGTATCATTTGATAGAAGTCTGTGGCCTTTGCCATACAGGTCAAAGCATTCCCTTTCAGCCCAAAGAATGTGATCAGTAAGGGCAGTAACACAGTAGGTAAAGGGTGGAACAAGGAAGGCCACAGGCAAAAGCAACAACTAATAAATAATAGTTTGCAACACTCTAATATAGCACTTCAAATGTCCAATGTGATAACTAATTAATCACAGCAACAACTTTGTATTCTGCCTTTCATCCAGCACCTCAAAGTGCTTTACAAATGTTAATTAATACGTAGGCTGCACTTTGAGGAAAGATATTATGGCATTGGCCCCAGTCAATGTTAATTTGTTCTTCAACAGAATGGCTTGTGAAATCGGCTTGACTTTCCCAATGAAACATAAAATGTACAAACCTTTCTGGCAATAAATCTGAAAATGTTTCTCCATTCAAATACAAGCTATTTCATCGTATTGCTAACAATATGGCATGCACCATTCCTTCATGTTGTACTCCAGTATAGGCTCACATAACACAGCATGGTTTAAATGTAAGAGGAGATTAACTTTTCACAAGAAAATTGGATAACTGGTATTTTAGTCTGAACATCTGGCACATTTTTATCTAAACTCTTTCTTTTAAAAGCTCCTTTTTTTCTTTTTTTTTTTTTCTGTGCATTCACATACTACAAGTGTTTGACTAACTTTAGCTAAATGGCTGAGATAGAAAGCTAATTACTTTGCTGCAATGACCAGGCTAGGGCTACCCAACATGACTGGATGTCTGCATACTTTACAATTATTCTAATTCCTCTATTTAGCACTGTAAATTTACATGACATTTTGTATACATTCAACCAATTTCTGTCCATACAATCAATCTCCTGGCTTCAAAGGAGTGTGTACGTGAATGAGACATATAGGACCTATCCAAGATCCCCATTAAAATATCATAGTAGATTGCTCTTTAAATTCTTTTAATGTGTTCACATTGTGCACACATCTCCAACAATAAAATTACTGAAGCAAAACTTTTGAGGCCCCTATGATCAGAGTTCGAAAAAGTCAGCTAGTTCCCCTCTGTTGCACAGGTTAAGTAGAAAATGGTTAATAGCTGGAAAGCTATTACATAGTGTTGCAAATTCTCTTCTCTTCTTAAAATCTCTTAATAGCACATCCAGACAACCTTAAATTTACACTGTTAGAAAGCTCCATTTATTCTCCAGAATAATAAACTAAGGATACCTTCTTATGTCATTCGGGTTTTGTATCAAAAGACATCTTTGCAAACATGTATTTTAAAAACACATGCACACACACATTTACGTTATTGGAAGGAAAATTTAAGGAGAAGCAATACCAAACTAATCTAATCACTGAAGCATTAACACCATAAAAAGGGCTGCCTAATATTCTGCAACAAACATTTACCATTTATTTTGGGAACCACTTCACATGTTCATGCCCTAAAAAATACTAAGAGTGCAGGATAGAAACAGAACTATCAATTCCTAACTTTTGAAACGAAAAGAGTTCACAGCAGAGCCAAGTTTCACCCTAAGGGCTGGAGATGGGAAGGAAAAAAACAACAACAACAACAAAGAGAGGAGCATAAGAACTAAAAAACTGTCATTGAACAGATGTCTCCATAATAACAACATGAGTAGAACTAATAAGCTTAATTTCAGTGAGCTTTGAAGTCAGGTGCGGGCTATAAAGAGAAACAGTGGGTTAGCATTCCTGGGAGCAGGTTTACTAACAGTATTACACAAATAAGAAGTCATGTCTTTACTATTTGAATGGTCATAACTAGTGAGGGCTTACAGCTTCCTTTTATCACTGGAGGGATTAAGGCAATCCAAATTGCAATGTAAACTGACACACTTTGCGTGTGGCTCTGTGTATGTGTGTGTACGTGTGGCAACTGCTTGTAAATTACGCAAAGCATTTACCTGTGTTACATTTACACTAACTGATTTTAGAACTTTAAAATGTAGATTATATAAACTGGAAAAAGATTAAAAACCTCTGCCTAGTGACCAGCATTGTTTCAGTAAGTCTGAAGTATTCAAGGGGTACAGTTAGTAGTAAGGAACAGGAAAGTGATGTCTGAGTCAAACTGTTGCTTGGATCATGAAGCAAGCAGCTTTCTACTGCTCTTTAATCAAGATACATTTCAACTTCTCACCCTTTCTTCCATCCAGGGACCTGACAAGCAACTCCCTAGCTACATCTATGTCTTAAAAAGAGAAAGAGAGTATGTCCCAGTGGCACTGAGAACCTTTTGACACTGTTCTCTTTTGGGGGTTTAGGTGTGTTTTTTAATGAAAGCAAGAATAATCCTTTTCTCTTTGAGGTAATAAGGGACTTAAGAATGAATTCAGCTTCCATCTAAACACAGTTTAAGTGTGTTGATGCAATATTTCTTTGAATCCTCAAGGGTACACAAACAGCAGCGTCCTGACTTCAGCAGAATACTGCCTTCACTTCATTGAATCCAGTATCATTTTCCATGATTATGTCATTTAAATCCTTTTAGACTAAACATAAAGACTGTACTCTCCAAAACTTAGCATATATGGCATATCTGGAGAGAGTAGATGTATCTGTTAAAGCAACCTATTCTTCCACATATCTTTCCTTTTACTAGAAATGCTGAAACTCAAAGAAGAACCACAAGATTACATCAGTTTGTGACCCGTTGTACTTCTGGTTAGAGTTTTTTCTTTTAAATCCATACTAGATACCCACTGTCAAGGTCAGGGGTATTAAAAGTGATTTGTTAGATGTAAAATACTGTTTATTATAGTCTAAAGAGAGAGCCAGCTTGAAATAATAAATTAGTGTCAGATGAAAAACTGCCAGAATTCTCTATTATACATGCCTTTCCCTGGAAAGAATCCCAGATTTTTTTCTTGATACGCTCTTTTTCTAAAGACTCTCTGACTTATGGAGTGTGAGCAAAAGTTATAGCTTATAAAAGGGTCAGTGAGGAACATAAGGGGCTCTGAAAACAACAACAACAAACAAAACTGGCATACAAACTGAGCTGTGGCTATAACCTAAATGGTACAAACTGATGAACTGCAACAAATGCTAAAAAAAACTCATGGAGTTCATCCACATAATTGCTCTGGGTCAGATACTTGTAGCATCATCAGAAATCTGAAAACTGCATGAAGGAAGACATCTGAATTATTGTCCTCTTCCCCACTGCTCTGCATTGCTCTATGTTGTTCTACAGACAACACATATCTGAAAATAACGAGTAACTTGTCTGAATTACGCATTTCATTCTCAACATGAACTTAAGTGATTTGGGAAGTACATATCTTGATACCATGAAAGAGAAAAGCACTACTGATACCAGCAGGAAGGCTGGACTGCTGTAACGAAAGACTGTTTCCTGCCCAAAGGTAAATGTCTCCAAGTATACTGCAAATCGTTATCTGTCACTGTTCTTCAGTGGCCAATAACATACTTCGAATTTATATCCTTTTTTGTAACTGTGAGACTAAGAAGAAATGGAAAAATCAGCCTCCTCTTTCTCTCATGCATGATTATTGATTTCACCACTACATGCTGAGAAAGCAGGGTGGAACCATCGGTCACTGCAAGTCAGCATTAACAGCAGGGGCATAAGGAAGTGTTTAAATCCAAGCAGCTGGGAGAGAGGGAGAGAGGGAGAGAGGGAGAGAGGGAGAGAGGGAGAGAGGGAGAGAGGGAGAGAGGGAGAGAGGGAGAGGACCAGAAGTTTTCATTGTACATATTGCAAATACCATGTAGCTCCAGGTCTGTTGGCTTGCTATAACCTCGCAAATAAGCCAAGAAGTGCCATCAGAAGTAGTCTGCCAGCAATAAAGCAGCAAAGAGGCCCCCACCAGAACGGTCAATGATGAAAATAAAAGCCATGTTATAAATGTTTACATGATGTAAGTTTGGAGTGTAGGGTCCAATAATTCTCACTGGCTCTTCTCTCTCACTTCCGTTCTTGGCAGCTAGATAACAAGTTCAGCCAAGCAACTTACTTAAAATGTACTGACATGAATCCCCATAGTGTAAATAACATATCTTACCTATGAAGGATGATTATTATTCTTTATTCTTGAAAATAACATCTTCCTAGATTATTCATGAAAATCAGTTGTTTGCATTCTTCATACAGTTTACAGTATCGTCTATAAACACAGTACTGAGTATTGTTGTTAAATAACTACAAGTTTGACATGGGCCCAAATCTAAACCATGGAGCTGACACCCCAGAGCATAGAGGAAGTTTGAATCTGAACATTGTATCTTCAGTCTGTCTCTACGGGAAATGAATTCACAAAGCAATAGTAACATAAACAACACTTAACATGTTAGGGCTGATCCTGCTGATCCATACTCCTCCAGTGCAAAAACTCTTGGCAGGTCTTACGCACTGCTGAAGTCTCACTGAAACTCTCTAAATGGGCCTTATGTGGGATGTTAGGATCATACCATTGCCAAAAGGTGACATTAACCCTTCTTGCCTGAAATCAGTCATCATGCTGTCGTAAGCAATATGCGATATATACAAGTAGATCAGGCCATACATCACCCCTGCAAGAACACCAGCCATCTGATTTTTGTCATCTTCCCCTTGGGATTTTATTACTAGTGATTTTTAAATAAGAGCAGATAAGTCTCATGAGCATGGAATCACAAAACACATTTGGGTCACTTTGTGCAACATCACAACTGCTGTTGTCTGCTCTGCAGATTCAGATCCTTTTTGTTGACGCTTTTTGCAGCTGACAGTCCAGTTCAGTCTGGCTGTATGTCTGTCAGGGACTGGCCTGGAGGGTATCGCACAAACCGAGAAGGAAGCCAGCAAAGGCAAGTGCTGTGTTACTAGAGGAGGTGCAGACACGCTGAACATGTTGTAACAGTACAGCTCTGCTAGCTGAGATCTGTCCCCTGTCCTCACACTACTGGCACTGGCTATAGTTTCATTCTCCAGCTGGCTAGATACATCTCTCCCACAGCAGACCAGCATTATCCTCCTGAATACACATGCTTCTTGCTTTCAGACTTTCACAGTGGAGATTTTCTTTTCTCCTAACACATCCACAAAACCTCAAGTTTGTCTGTATCTTAATGCATCTTCTGAATGTGGATTCCTGGAGCAATTCTTTCTTTCCTCTCCTACAATCTTCAATGAAAACATTAGAAGTGAGAGTAAAATTTGGGCAAATTCTCTGGACAGTGAAGAATGTTTTCTGTGCAAAGAACAAATAGGCATATGCAAATACTGCATATGGATAAGATTTCTTGCAGGGACAGGTACCATAAAGGTACTTGCATAGACAGGTCCACAAAGATACACACAGTACCCAATTCATCTACTGTCACAGAATGTTTCCATAAGAAATTCAGTGGTATATCTGCTTCAATTTATTTATTGCATGCACTATTAGACTACTGAATTTTTAATCTGTTTCTTCACTCTAATGCCAAACAAATTCCAGAGATTTACTCTGAAATGAATATTTAAAACAATGGAAATTGCCTTAGCAACACTCAGTTATTATCACCTTTCAATCTAAGCAAATCTCAAAAGCTTAAAAAAAAAATCTAAACACTGAGACATATTCTTTTCAAGTTGGAGGAGAAAGATGCCAAGAAGTAATACCAAATTGCAGCTGCCCTAGGATACCTAGTTCAAGTCAAGCCAGATTGACTTGGCACGGATTCTTTTCAATGCTGCAAAGGAAAGTCAGTAGTACAACTTGCAATCAACGGATTCTCAGAGGATGTTTGTCTGACATTGGCCCTCAATTGAAACTTCAACAGGTTCACGACCTATCGGAAGTAATGCAAAATCTTCAGAGAGGGAAAGATACAGCAGTGCTCAGATGGCATGGGACATGCTAGCACCAGAGCTCAAGAACCTCCTCCTTGACACCAGCACTCACAAGACTGATGTGACATTGCAGCTCCAAGCTGCTGAGAAGGAATTGCCTGCTCTCCTTGTCATACTTAGCCCTTTATCTGCTCCAGGATACCAAGCAGAAAACCTTTAACTGGAAGACAGTAAAGCAGGAAAGAGACATGACTTTATACGTCTGAATGTTCATATACAAACACTCATGGCTGATGTCTTTCCTCCTGACACTTGCCCATCCGGGATTTGGAGGATGTATCACAGAATTCATAGCATTTGGGATTTATTTACCCACTTTAAGTTTTCCTTAAGGTAACCCAAGCATAAAAGATTTTAAAAATAAACAAACTAAATAATGAAAAAACCCAAACATCTCAAATGCGATAACCCATGTCAGCAAAGAGAGACAACAGCTGACTGGCAAGAAAAAGTAACCCATATCTTTGTGGTTAAATAAACAGAAGATGAGCTTACTAAAATATGTCTTCCTGCTTTATATATAGAATTTGAGCAGAGTTGGCACCCTTTCCTAGCAGAACGATAGCAGATACCCATTAAAACTGCTACTGTAACACGGCAACACAGGAGATCAGCTTGGAATTCATCCTCTCACACTTGTTATATGTGGACCTTACATGCGGCTTTTGCTTGCAATATCAGCCAAAACTCTCAGAAACGCATCTTTCTAACTAGCTGCTGAGCCATTACACCTTTCCTTACCACCCCTCAGTAAAAAAGACACAACTTTGGATAAATACATAGGTACTAGTTGTAGAATCATATTGCCCGTTACTTTTAATAATGTTACCTCCATTAATTGTAATAATGTTTTCGTTTGTTTCTGCTGTCTGGCAACCCCTGGCAATTTTCAAAATTAAGTCCTCTCTTCATACAATGATCGAGGATCTGAAACACTACAGCACTGTAATACTGTTATAGCTTCACTGCCACTGAAATCCTGCTATGCTACTCATTCCCAAATAATTTCATCTGAACAGTGAAGATTTTTTGATGGTCTTTCAAAGCTTATATCTGAAGCAAGATGGTCCCACAATAAAATAAGCAATTTATAAGATTTGCCTAGCGCTTATATAGACATTTTCATCCACAAACGTCTAACACTTTCACAGGCAAGCAAAAAGACAGGCAGCAAGCAGACACCAAGTCTGCAGAAGAGCTGGTATTGGAACTCATGTCTTCTCCCATTTCCTGTTTCATGACTTACTCACCGGGACTACATTCCTCCCATTCTCTGGGCATCTTTCCACCTTTTAATTAACCTCCAGTAGCAAACATTAACTTGCCTGGAATTACTAAAAAAGGGGGAACTGAAGGTCATCTGTTTTTTTGAGGAGATGGGATAGAAGCCCACCAGCAATCTAATATCAGGCTCACTTCTGGCAAGGAACATTGCCACATGGTTCTTTCAAACCATCTTTCTCTGGCAGCAGAAAGATGCTGCAAAGTAAAATACAGCCAGGAGTCAAGAAGTCTAATGAAGAGCCAGAATTAATTCCTAGACTTCTTCCACCTCAGTTCCACTGATACAATGAAGTGATTCCCAACAAGCAGCACAATCATTCTGAGTGCCAGAGCATGAATCAGCATATTGGTCCTCTCTGACCAAGGATTCTCCAGCGGTTATCACACTATTCCTTAAGGCCTTTGCTCTGCTTAGATCTCCCACTGCCAGCAAAACAAAAACTTCTGTATTTTATTTGTAGGATTTGTCATAGCACCTCATTCAGGGTAAAGAAGTCTCACACTAACTTATTCTGCATATTTCAATTCTGTAGAGTCACAAATCAGTTCAGACACTGCAAAAAATCCTATAAAATTTATCCTTAAGCACCAGCAGAACAATGTTAACATGCTGTCATGTACAGTAATTGAACATATACTTCTCTCAGGATTTTAACAGCCTGTGTTCAGGGACTGCTCTGTCATCCTCCTGTATTTTTTCATACTTCCTTTTAGGCATGGGACAACTCTACCAATATAGCCTGTCACTCAAAGCTTTGCAATAAGTAAGTTGAAAGTATAAGGTATTTTATATTCTGTGCATATTTTAACGTAACTGAAGTAAATCAAGCAGTAGATACAAGGATTCTCAATAACAGGCCACTTTAATTTATAAAAATGTTTAGAAATTCAAGGATTAATTCTCATGAAAGATGCAGGTATTTTACAGTATCATTTAGGAAGTAGATAGGTACCTTAGTAAAAACTGTGATACAATAACCTGATTCCTTAGCTGGATATACCATAATTCCAGGGGAACCCTGAATTTCTACTATTTTATCTCATTCCTTGAGTTCTGCACAGCACCTATACAAGTGCTAGCCTGAATCAAGGTGCAAGAATTCAGTGCCTGCCTATCAAAGCCTCTTGACTTGCCTGACAGCAATCAGGAAATCCCACTCTTTCAAAATGCAGTCACAGAGCAATGCACACTCTGTTGAGGTGCTCATGTGCAGAAAGGAATTCAGGATTCACTGGACCAGAAAAGAAGAGAAGCTGACAAGAACCTGCCTCCCTAGCTAGGTGCTCAGAGCACTTACCTGGGAACTGTTAGGAATTGGGACTAGACCCTGATTTCTGGAGAATTTTCTAGTCACTGACATTCATTCCCTCACTTGCACTCAGTTCAGAGGGTGAGAGAACTGAAATGGTAAGGGGGGAGCCCCAGCCTAGAACATGAAAGTGTCTACTTTCATGTAATGCATCATGAGTGGAGTGCATCAAGAGCTGGCTGAGAGGAGATGGAAACAGAGAAACTCATCTCTCTTTACAGTAAAAGACAGCTACATCACCTATCCATATAAACAGGGAACTACTTTACTTCGTCAGAGTTGCAGCTCAACATCTTGTAGGAGTAAACTGAACCTTTCAGGGATGCAACATCAACTCAACAAAACTGAAAAACATGAAAGCCTTTCTCTGTGTACAATGCGTAGCAGTCATTGACAGCCATTAATGTCCTTTTGCAATCACAAATGTCTCAGCTCTTTCTAAAACCTAGTGTAAAGCTATCTGAATCCAACTGTGGCTCACAACATGAAATCCTTAAAGTGCTAGTCTTCCATTTTTCATATGCTGTGCTTCTGTAATGAAAAGCTTAAGTGTATCTTTCAATATATAAGTATAAAAATTACACTAACATTGTGAGAATAGGGAGTATAAACTTTGACAGACAAAACCAGAATTCTGTTAGAATATCTGACAGACGTTTACAGTGGTTACAGCCAGCACTTCTGCAACAAAGGGGAGTTTCAATTACTCTGGGGCACCAGGCACAGATTGAAACTCATATTTCCTTATCTATTTAAAGTTGCTCAAATAAGCATAAAGTAGTGGTGTAATCAGGGAAGTTATTTCCATTAATCTTTATTTAGGGTTTGGGTTTTTTTCTAAATCAGGCCATAAAGTTAGTTTGTAGGGATGATCTTCCTTTGCATGCAATCTCACAATGCACACAATACCTGAGGGTTTACCCAGGCAGAATTCCCACTGAATCTATGGGGAATTTTTTGCTGATTATAGAGCACAGAGTCATTTCCAGTATTTTCCATTAGTTATCTCTGAGATGAGTACTGCCAGTACTGGAGCAACTTTAAATGGAGAAATAGTACTAACTTTGTAGTAGCTTTCGCCTGAATTTTGCTAGCTATGACATTTTGTAAGTTCAGGACCAGCTGTTGTTAAGGTCCCTGGGTGCATGCTAGCGCAGCCCTACATGTGACATTCTGCATTTAATTAGAACTTTAACTGAAATATATTGAGACAAAAGTCAGGATAAAATTTCCCCCTCCTCTTCATTCAAAAGAAATTCTACTCTCCAACACACGTTATATTGTTTCAAATGCTAATTAGGAAAAAAAATAGAAAAACAACTCAATTACCTCACATGTACTGCTGTAAGTTATTCATACAGGGCACGTGAATGCTGTATCTTAATTACAAGGAATAGACATGCAGTTATACCTAGTATACTAGCAATTGCATTAGTTGATGTAGGGCACATAAAGCAGAATGCTGAAGAGGACAGACTCATTTCACTGATTTACCTGGAAACGGGAAAAAAAAAATGCACAAACCCAAGATACTCCCAACTTCAGCAGGCTTTGGGTCGGGTTCTACTCGCCTGCCTAATTAGGGCTCTTTCTGGCTTCCTAGCAATGAATTTCCAGGAGGCCACCCTGCCAAGAGCTCTCCTACTTGCTGCTGACTCCACTACTCCCCCTCCCCAAGGAGGTGGGGGTTCTACAGCACAGAAACCAAATACATGCTTCCCGAAATTGCCAAGGCATGTATGACTCCAAATGTGCAATCCAGAATTCGGTTCAGCGTTAACAATATGTCCTTTGTCATATGGAAGTTATTGCAAGCTCCCCTCCAAGTCAAACAGAGCCCTCCCAAGCCCCGCTCGGCACCCGCCGAACGACGCTGCGGGGGCCGGGCCGCTCCGCTGAGGTTCCAGCGCCCCCTAGCGGAAAGCCGCGGGTCTCGCGTCACAGCCCGTTCCAGAAATCTGTCCTCCCCCTCCACCTCAGAGCAACCGGCACATTTGCAGGACGTAACCGCCCAGGAGGTGTTTGTTTTGGCTCGACTCACCTGGACACAATGACCCACTTTGCCTGGGCCAGGGGACGTCTATCAAAACCAAGTGGTGGTGATGCCTTTCGTCCTCAAAAATAAAGCCGTACCTCATCAGACCAAGCCCCAGGCTTTTCTACGGTCTGAGAAACAAAAGCTTTCTGCACGCCATTCCCAATGTGAGCTTTTTAGAAGTCTGGAAAGACTTAGACTAAAATGCTGACAGCCTAGACTACATTTACAGCAACTCTTAAGTGTTGGTAATGAGAAGATACTGCAACGCTTAAGAATCATCATTCAAATCCCAAATATTTACAAGGAAAAAAAAATAGTTCTTCACTCATGGTAATTAAATCGTCAGGGCTCACTCGACAAGTAGGCTAGACCTAATTTAAAAACTTACAATAAAAAAATCTTTTCTTATTTTCCAAGTCTACCAGCAAACTCATTAAGCAAAAGCAAATTCCAAGAGCTTAGATTCAGCTTTCCAAATACCTCATTTCTATCCCTCCAATTAGCCCGTCACATATGGAAGATGTTATAGCAGATACCCTTCACCTTTTGTCCTCAAAGCTATGAGGCGGACCAAGTGTTCCTTATTTCCTGATGAATCCTTAATTACCTGCAATGTGACATATTCCTCCTTCTTTCTTTTTGATCCTAAAATCTACAAGGCAAAGCCAGCCAGGCGCACTGTCTTTCTCTGACCCTTTCATTCTATATATTTCCCAGTCACAGACTTTAGACAATAAACACTTGCAGATATGTAGTACCCATCTGCATTCCCTTTCACTCTGTCAGCCTCTACATAGACCTGGTAGGCTCTGTTAGTGGCTCATGTTCACGATGAGTTATTTCTCAAAGGGCAACAGAGACATGCCAGACAGCAAACTGCTGTCTGCGCAGCATGGTGCCAGAACCACCAGACCCCAGCTACCTGAGTGGTCATCAGACATTACAGTACAATCACTAGTTAGTTTGTGACACGACTTCAGATCTCAAAACCTGTGTGTTAATGTAGGCATAGGCATCACAGGCTGACACAGGTAGCAAGGAGAAACAAGGAACTGCCAGGGTCATCAAATCTATCTGTGCCTCCTCTGAGAACATTCCAGTACCACACCACTCCTGATAATAGCATCAAATAACCTTTTTTAGCCAACAAGGCTCACAAGATGTGTGCACCCTTTTATTTGGCATCCTATCCTACAAACACACAAGTTGCCAAGTAAGCCAAAGACAAGATCCCTTCTTGCAAAACTGCAGCCAACTAGCACGTGACACTTTGCTACCAGCCCACAGTTCCCATGTTAACGGACCATAATCGGGGCTGGGTTAGCATTTAGAACACACTTTTTGTTAAGTTTGGAATCTTGAAGTTAATATCTAGACTATGCTAGCAAAGAAAACTATTGCATAAAGTTGACAAAGTTCACGTTGACCAACTCTGTCCTACATGTGTCAGGATCATCAAATGGTGCTTAATACTTTGGACGAAGACAGCAAAGACAACTATACCAGTAAGACTGCCATTCTTCAGGACTTCGCTCAAGAGAGGTTTTACTAGAGCAGGGCAAAAATGCAGCTTTGGTGGGCAAGCTGGATCTGCGTTTTGCTTCAGCAGCGTTGCGGTACACCTACAATCATCTGCCTGCTGTACCTATAAAGTGTAAGAATGGCATAAACCCATTCATCTCCTTTTTATTTTTATGCTCTAACCTACTTTAGAATTGGAGGGCAGCAAAGTAGCCCTAGCAGTTTTCCAAACAGTACGTCTCACAGCAAGGTAGGTCGGCTTCATTACATCAGTGGCCTTGACTGGAAGAGACTGTCTCTCCAGACACGTTTATCTCATTGCAGTTAACACAGGAGTCCTGTGTGTTAGAATAATTGTACAGTCACACTTTACAGTACATGGCAAGTGAGGACAAAAAGAGTGTGACCTGCATATAAAACAATAACCTTATTGAAAAAAGTTCATTATCCCAAAATGATCTGATCTTACTTGTTAATACTGCCTTTCTATTTAAGGCTCCTGATCACTCAGCTACAAGAAAAGCCCAATCACATGCCCAAATCCATGTTAAAACACAAGCACAGTTTATAACTCAACACTTTCTGAATTACTATGTCCTTGGGACATGGAATTTCTGCTACAATCAGTTACTTTTGTTTCTCATGTAGCAGCAATTCCATCTGGAAACAACACAGTGATCTCCTGTCCAACAAGACAGCATGCTTCCATGTGCTACGTGTCATCTCCTGGTATCTCCGTTGTTCCCCAGACTTCTGTGTTTCAGTTGGAAAAAATGGAGAAACAGGCGGTGGCCTGTTGCATAAGGTATGCTCAGCTCCTGACAAGACTGGCAAACAGTTAAGGAGGCACCAGGCACTGATTACTAGGACAATTTTCTGGACAATTGCTCCATAATGCTGTCTGGGTCAAGCCTGACCAGCTACAAGGAAGCCATCAACAGGGAATTTGCAGGCTGTTATTGCTTGGCTACTTCACTAGGTATAAAAGCAATATGACCCATCTAACACTTAAATGCATGATTCAAGGTACTCAAAGTATCAAAACAGCCAGACATTTTGTGACAATCTACTAACAGCCATTAACATTCTCAAATGAAAAAAACCACATCTCAATACCTATATTAGTTTAATTACTTACTGTGCTCATAGGGACTAAATTTAAACCATACAAACAAAACTGAAAACCAGTAAGTACCGTGGGGTTTTTTTCAAAACATGGTTAATAAAAGAATAGTAATAATGTATCAGAAAAACACAGACGCAACATAATAATTATCCTTCACACTTGCACAGCACGTTTCATCTGAGAAACATGGACTACTTGAAAGACTAGAATTAATTCTAATTAAACCTCTCAGCATCCTGTATAGTTATATGACATTTACAGAGCAGTAAGTGAGGCTCAAAGGTTTGGTAAGCTGTATAGGGTGATATAGCTTGTCCTTGGTGGAGTCAAACCAAAAAGCAAGATCCTGGATTCTT
Organism: Buceros rhinoceros silvestris; assembly: GCF_000710305.1. Lineage (NCBI taxonomy): Eukaryota > Metazoa > Chordata > Aves > Bucerotiformes > Bucerotidae > Buceros > Buceros rhinoceros. The sequence goes on along the minus strand of NW_010420590.1, from coordinate 25,594 downwards.
GTTCTGTTTTAACTGCTAGGCTTAGCAGCAGGCTTTCTGCTATAATAAAATGACAGACGAGGCAAATGGAAGAGCAACTTATTTATATTAAAAAACTGTGAGATTTAATGGCAAGCTAAATTGTTTTAATAACTGACTATTTTCTTCGGGCTCTACATATGCTTCTCCATTCCCCAGTTTTCCATCTCATATGTAGTCCAAGCATGTTGAATCAAGCACCGTCAGGATAGAAATTACCTCTGGAAGGGAAAGGTTTTGTCTGTCCACACAAGACGCATTTTCCAAATCTAGAATGATTTCAAAATACATATAATAGCAGCAGCCATCACAAGTAGAGTTTTCCATTAGAAATAATTGTTAAAACATACATATTTAACCAACTGTATTTTAATAAGACTTCTTTTTAATTATTATTCTGTTCTCAGGGAAAGAAGGAGGGAAACTGAAGAAGCCAGACATGAGAAAAGATAGTGGGGAATGAAAAAGAAAGAAGGTGCCGATCAGATAATTGCTTAGACGAAAGATAAACACTTTCTAAAGCATTGGATAACACTTCATGTTACAAGAGACATAACATCTGAAAAGAGCAGATTTTTTTTTCCAGTCTTTTTTTCTTTGCTTATTAAATAATTGTAATGTAGGGACAAGCCTTTTTCAGCCAGCAGAAATTGTTAAATGTGCTTCAGGTCTGTTACTGGAAAATTATTAGCAAACATAACAACAACAGTAATTATTTGCAGGTCATCAAGGAAAAGATATAATTCTCAAGAACCAACCATTCTGAATGCTGATACCTCAGTGTCAAGAATGTCATTCGAACTATAATCGACTTTCATAAAGAATCTGGTACATAAACGTGGACATTTGGGAAATGGTAAGAAAACTATTACTAATTCAGCAAGAAAATTCAAATGTAGTAGTCCTACATAATTTCCACTGGCCAAATGACTACAACTGACAGTGTTTAAGTACAGTTTAACACTGTTGGTCCTTCCTATATGAAGGAAAACAAGACAGAAAATTACAAATCTGACTGTAGCCATCCATAAAGGACAAGGGAATGAAAACAGACAGGATAAATCATTACGCTTAACATAATTGAAATACATAACATACACAGGACTGGATCTATTTAAAGGAACTTATGCTGAATTCAAAGGTTTTTCATAGAGAAATTATTTATCCTAGTGAGTAGAAAACACGTCTCCTACTTTTCTGTAGTAGTATTGAAAAATCTAGCCTGTAAGTCTTCTACAGAACTCAGATACACAGACCACGTACAGGTCACAGAATAGATGAGGTTAGAAGGGACCTTTGGAGGCCCCTGGTCCAACTCCTGTGTTCAGCACAGGGCCTACTAGAGCAGGTTGATCAAGACTCAGCTTTTAAACATGCCCAAGAACGGAGACTCCGAAGTCTTGTAGGGCAACTTGTTCTGGTGCTGGACCACCCTCCTTGTGGAAAAAAAAAAAAAAATTCCTTCTACCTAGTTGAAATGTCTCATGTTACAATACGTGACCATCGACCATAGTCCTTTTGCTGCATCCCTCTGAGAAGAAAGAATGGAAAAGTATTCATTCCTTGCTAAGCCTTCTTTTCCGCAAAGTAATGTCTTTTAGCTTTGCTATCTGAACTCCTGGATTTTGTCCACATAAGCCACAAGCACAAGGTTGTTTGGTTTTTATTTTCTTCCTAAGTTTTTTTGGATTGGAAACCAGCTATTTCATGTGGCTTTTGAGCAAACTGTAATTAATTAAACCGAATAGCTGGAATCATCAACAGAAAAACCTTAGCATGCATTCTGGAATGAACGAGTAAACCAATGCACAAACAAACAGATGGCAAACTACTCTAACAATAAGCTATTAAGCTTTATGATATATATGTAAGTCTTGATTTGGGGAAATACGCTTTAATAACATTCTGAAACGAAAAAGAAGCAGAATAGGAAATTATATTACACCATTTATATGATTATATTATTTTATACTATTAATGTTTACCCTTAAAATGTTCCAGCAAAGCTTTTTGAATGAACATTGATGTATTCGTAATGAATTATTATTTGCATAGAACTCATCTTGACTGCAAAATGTGATAGTTTCCTGTATATTGTTCCCGGACCCCTGAGAAGGGAAAGGGGAGACCAAAAAAACCACAGAGCTAGAAAGAGCTGATAAGAG
>NW_010420590.1:2890-23261 GCF_000710305.1 Buceros rhinoceros silvestris | reverse complement strand
ATGCCAAATACATTGCTGCTACAAATTCCTCACTACCCAGACCATCAGGTAGAACCTCATTCTTCGCTGTTATTGTTTGGGTACCAGGTACATGATGTACACAGATAAAACGTGATACTGGAAGAACTGTGTGTTAGAGAGAGAGAGAGCGCGCTGAAAGCAGCTCTATTGCAATAGCAGATCACCTTGCCTCACATTCACCCGTCTTTTCCTGAGGAAAATGTCTTTCATACGAACTTCCACTTCCTAATTTAGCAACAAAACCTTCCTCTTTTTTTTTACTTCAGTAGCAACTTTTCCTGTTTAAAATATTTTGCAATTTTTTTCAGTCTCTACACGGGGCAGGGGGGTGGGGGGAAGGGGTTGAGTGGTTTGGTTTTTAAGTGTGGAGCTTTTAACTGAAATTGTAATGCTATGCTCGTACAGGAGACCATAAGGAAAAGGACAGGATACCATTTTCCAAAGGTGAAAAAATTGCTTGGTTTCTGCTTGTGCTTGCTACGCCTGAACGCTCGTATGACAGAGCTAATCCTTTTTAATAAGCAGACACTCATTTTATGAGAGTCCTGCCTTTACAATCCTGGTTTTCTCAGAGTCTGTAATCCCATTTTTATTCACTTCCATCTACAAAATAAATCAAAGTTCCACATACTGATTCTTTTTTTAAAATGAAGAGACAAAGAAAAAGGAAAAAAGGAACAAAAATTCTGGATTCACTCCACTGGAAAAATCCTAGGTTCACTGACCAATATTGGTGAAAGAAATCAAGATACAAAAAGATTTTTTTCTCTTTTCCATGAGGGTTGTCAAAACTGGGGGGATCAGAAAGGAAACAGTGTGATAGGGTTTCTGCTTTGCCACAAGGGCCTACTATATTACTTTCCATGTAGCTATTAACCTCTGAAGCAATGGATTGACATGTCAACCAATTCATTAGAGCGACATAAGAAGAATGACTTTGTGGTTAACACAGAGCACTGAAAGGTGATGAGGAAAGGTCCTGTTCCTATTTTGATACATCAACAGTCTGTAAAAATCAGAGCTAAAGTTGATCCATGTGAGGCTAAGATCCACAGAAGTGCTACTTCACAGTATCCTGCCTGAGACACCTAACCTCTCAACCTTTCCAAGATGCAGAACACCCAAAGTTCCAGTGCAGAAGACCGCGTTTGTGATTGTCCATCACAGGCATCAGCATCCAAAGCTAGGCATCCAGATTTTGAAGATTTACTTTGCGATAGTAAAGACCTCAGTCTCTAGGACTTAAAAGTTGTGTTTGAAGTGTTTACGTGCCTCTTGAAATGATTTAGTGTTTCTGTGGTGCTAGGATGCAAAAAATTGTGATGGGACCAGAGGCCATTGGCTAAGTAATCTACTAATACAGGTAAACATGCTTCCCTTAGAGAGCTGCTCAGCTCTCAGATGTTCTCAGATGAATACTATTGAGAAAAAAAACATGTTAGCATTATGAAATAAAAATAACCAAAGGCTCAATACAATAGACACAGATTGTATTTATGAAACGATACAGTGTGAAGTCCAAGAATATGCATGAGAGCGCAATGCATATATTTATCTCACACATGCATACAGCTTACAGTGTTGTGCAATAAAAGGGTGTATGTGGGTTTGACCTTCTATTTTTCCTCACAGCATTTTGTGTACATCTTAGCTTCTGTATTTGGTCTAATGCAAACTCCTAACAGTACCACAGATTATCTGTTACTACGTATTTCTGTACCGGTTTTCATTTCCCAATGCTGTAAAGCACTGTTTATTTAGTGTATTTCTCACAGAGATCTCAACCTTATTTCGGTAGGGTTGTATTGTAACATCAAACGCTGAGTTGTTGCCCAGCCCTCCACACAGCTACACATCACACTTCATGGTCCAATGTGCTCCATTTCTGCTGGCAGGCACAGTAGAGCAGGTGGGCAGAGTGGGATAGTTACAGGAAGAGCCTGATAAGACTTTTTTTTTTTTTCCCCAAGCTGCCAGGGTGTTTAAAAGTAACAGTGCTGCTTTGAGGACAAAGAGGGAGAGGAAGAACAGAAGCAGGCAAAGACAGGGCTCTACTAACAAAATGCTCACTGTTGAAAAGCCTTCATTTGACTCTAAGAATTAGCTCTCTAATAATGATTCTGTTTTCAAACGATAGGTCTCACAAATCTCTCCATACTTCCCAAGATAGCAACAGTTTTCTTCCAAAAGTTCAAGATACTGACAATTGATTTCTTCCCTTACCACAAGCCTGTCCACCTCTCCAGTCCCCTCAACATTTCAGCTGCTGTGGAAATTGCACCAGCCTGTTACCACACTAGAACTATTTCAACTCTTGAGTTCAGAACACACCAGATTCGTGGTCCACATGGGTCTTTTTAGACTACAGTCTTTGTTTACAACCTCTCCACTAGAACAGAAAAATGTGATAGGCAATTTCCACACAAGATCTTAGGCACTTGCCTAACACATCAACTGACTGGCCCAAAATTTATTAGTGCTTACTTATTACTGGTACATAGCTCCTCCTGACTGCTACTGAGTCATGAATATTACCAGGCGATGAAAAACCATCTCATTTGCAAAGCACTAAGCTTAGTCTCACGTCTAAGATGTGCCTGGGATCATAATCTCAGCATCCTCTTGTTGCTTTCTATTCAGAAAGCTCAGTCTCAGATCCTAGAGCACACTGACCAGACTGGACCTTGAAGAAGGCACACATGAAGACAGAGAAGTATGGTGACCCTTCTATCCCAACAGTCCAGTGCACTGAGAATTTATCTGCAATGCAAGACATCTGGCATATGTATGATAGCCTGTATGAGGGCCTGAACTATGTACACCCTTCTAGGCTTAAGCTCTAGTATGTTCCACTGGGCATTCACAGTATGATGCTTATAGTACAAGAAACGGGGAATGAACCCTTAGCCAATGGCTGCAGCACAGCCAGAAACTGGCCACAGCAACCTGTCCCTGACAAGCTAGCTGGAAGAGCACTGCTGAGCACATTGCCCTTGCTGAATCATCCATCTCTTTCACCAGGAGAAGGTCCCAGTGTCTCTTGCAAGGTTATGGAGTTTGCAGCACAGGAAGTGTAGGGCAAGGCTGTGTGAATCTGTGGTTATGCACAGGACCACAAGGGTGCAGAGGACCCTTCACCTGCTACGTGTATGGGACACAATGCTGTACAGCACGCATCGCATGCGGGCTCTCTGCACCGTGCACTGCAGCAGCCCTTCATGAAAGCAGGAAATCTGAGCTGCTACGCAGAACATGGGAAGCGTCATCATCATCATCATGGCTTGGCTTCGCGAACGAAGATCTGGGAAGGGCTTTTCCCACGCTCACTGCAAGCGATGAGTGCACCCTTTGGGCCTGCGCGGTGTGTTGTTTAGGCGAGCCACCATCGTGCACGGAACTGGCTCCACCCTTTACACCTGAGGTTCATCTGCCAGGGCCTAGCGAGCTTGGACGGTGACAGCAAAGTCCTCGGGTCGTAGGTTTGGTTAGAGTGTCCTTCTCTTAGATGGATGCTTTACAAGGCTAAACGAGCTCCATCTGCCCGGGTTTGGGGTTAGAGTTGTCCTTCTCCTAGGATGGCTGCCCAAAGGCTAGTGAGCCCATCCTGTCCGTAGACACACTTTGTCTGACCCTTCAGCCGAGACCTGTCTGGCTTGGGAGACCCCACCGGAGGCACATGCCACCACCAGCACAGCTCTCAACCTCACAAGGGCACGCAAGCTCCTTCTCTACGGCAAGGGGTGCCTGTGAAAGAGTCGCTGCTCTACCTCCAGACATCACAGACCGGGGCCTGCCAAGAACGGGAGTCCTGAAGCGTAAACACAGCATATCATGTGCAACAATCCCCAACTACAGCCAAAGGACGGAGTAATTTTTGTGGACTTCATTCTGAGATTCTGAATACAGTGAATTAAATTCAATCCACATGACAAACTAATTCTTGGATCTGAACTTTTATCCAGAAGCATTCAAACTCTGCCTATTCTGCCTATGTAACATTAGTTCACTGATCGTGCCATGTCACCCAAAAATGTCTGATGGGCAGATATCTAGGATATAGATTTCCAGACTGGGTCCTGTCCTCCCAAAATATTGCCACTTGCCCTCTTTGTCTCTGTTCTGCTAGCTGCTTTTTTGCCTCAGAGTAGAAGCGAACAGAAATTTAAAAAACCAGATAATCTAAGAATTTTCAGGGAGAAATCAGTCCTGTATGCAGTATGCAAGTGTTTATGGGCACCGGAGTGATCGTCAGTATCTTGGAGGCACAGGAGAAACTGTGTTTTTACTCCCTTCAAGTGCCTGCTTCCCTGATTCATGTTACCTTTTCACCCCAGTTCACATTCGTGCAAGGTACATGCAAAATGCAAAGAAACAATCATGTGCATCTAGGGGCAGTGCCCTGTTTTACAACACAAAGCAGAGGGCTGTAGGCATTCTTCAGAAATTGAAAAGCTAGCAAAAAAGGGTGTGTTAGGGTATATGAATTTTACCTTCATAATTACCCTGTTATTTAAAGCTAATGAATAATTACTACAGCAACCTTGCTGTCATACAGCATACACCTACTTACCCACAGCTCAAGATGAAACCAGAGAATCACATTTGGGACCAAATCCTCCAAACACATCTTACTGAGTTTAATGCTTAGTTTGCCAGCATCTCATGGCATTACGTACCATTGACTGAATCAGATCCTTCACTGGTATTAACTTGGAACTGTTTTGAGACCAGTGAATAACATCTAGGGGGTTGGGTTTTTTCACTTCCAAATTCTTGGCAGTAACTCTCCCATTCATGTTTACATTCACCTACTGATTATTGAAATTTCATCTAGCATTTAAAAGTTTTTACATGCTAAACTTTCCTTCAGAGGTGCTGCTGACAAGGAAAAAAATGAAACCAAAAACCTTCATTAGTACATGTTATTCACAATAATTAAGAAAGCCCAAAAGTGAAAGTAAAATCAGCTGAAATTTTTATAGCGGAGAGAGGTTGATTTTGGTGAAGTGTAGGGCAAAAGCAGATTAAATCCCACTAGGATTCTAGGTTACCAGGAGGGAATAAATAATGGAAAGCAGGGAGACTTTAATCAGATGCATTATCAACAATTAAAACACTGTTCCATACACAAAGAAAACAGAAATAGGCCTGCTTTAGGCAAATATGGTTGGTTGGGTTGGTAGTTGGTTTGGGTTTTTGGGGGGTTTTTTTTGGGGGGGGGAGGGGGAGTTGGCTTTGGAGGGGGCGTTGGTTGGTTGTTTTAAAGACATCCTTGGAAGAGTGCAGGAAAAGAATGCAAGCTGTCTCACAGAGCAAAGCACTTTTGAGTAAAGAGAGAACATGTGCAATGACTCTTTTGCTTCTCCGGCTAATTTTCTCCAGTCTGCGGAACAGGTGCCAGAAGAGAGGAACTGGCCAGCCCTTCTGTTGTCATCCCAGGAGGAGATGCACAGAAACATCATAAGGAGCAGAATCTAGCACACAGACTCAAATTCACTCCATCTACAGAGTCTTTTATGGTTCCTGTCATCTCACTTGCGGAGTTCTGGACAAATATGCCTATCTGTGCATTATCACTCAAGATAATCAGGTTGATCTCTTTGTTATTACCATTACAATTCAAATGCAATTATTAGTTAGGACTGTATCATAAAAGAATTTTAAAACTATTTTCTAACGCCCATCACTTACAATCTCTGTTCAGAACTCATCCTTTTTCTCCACATCAATACTGCTTTGATGATACTTCTCAGCCAGGGTTGCAGCCTGCTGGTACAGTGTAAAAGCAAAATTATCAGCCATATATACACTGTACCAACATAAAGGATAGAGAGTTAGAAGGTATGCGATTATATTGTCTTCTCTGACAATCTCAGAAGTATTTTGTTTGACATTTTCTAATGTAACAAGCTCTTACAGTGCAGATGCACAAAACAGCCATTACTGACGTAACACCAGCCTGTATCACACGCAGGTGGTAATTTCCAAGGTGGTTTGCTCATTTTCAGCTATCTTTTCAGGACCACCTTGTCACAGATATCATACTCTCCACAAGAAAAGAACAGCATAATATGATTCCCATTTTAATGCCGAGAAAGAGAGCAGGACAGATTTCCAGTAACCAGGAGCAGAACAAATAGAAATAGAAATTGTGCAAAGTACCTGAACTCATTACTACCATTAGAGCAATGGTAGGGCCAGCTACATGTAGATCCAAAAGTCCTCAGTTTTATTTCTCTAACAACATTAAGTACAGGCTAAAAGCACATAAACATTTTCCATCTTTTGAACTAAAACACTGAGCATCATTTTCTTTGGACATTGTATGAGAATCAAATAAATTCAATCTCAGTCATAGGAAAACTGTATCTCAGAAGGCATTTCCTCCCTACAAGGTAAACTTCGTATTATTTTAAGCACTAGAAATGTGTTTGACAATAATCAGAGTATATGAGGACAGGAAATACATGCATAATGTTAAGCCAACTGTCTGTTGGAACCTGTATTTTCTTAACCTCTATGTTAGGGAGCCTGAGTTCTCTGCAAGAACCTGAGTTTTCATTGCTTTGCAGGTCTCAGCCCCAGGACAGTATGAGCCAGGTTCAGCTGGACAGACATAGGCCTAAATGACTAAGGAAAAATATGTATATGGTATTTCCAGAATTCTTGCTGTGCATTCTATCTAGAGACACTCCTTATGGCTGTCCTCCCTGGACTTCTACTCCTTCATAAAGAGCATGAGCTGTATCTGGTCATCAGTTCTCAGATTAAAATAAAGCAAAACTCTTATTTGTTGATGTTAACCAGTCAGCTAAAATTTCAGGGAAGCATTGAGGCCCCACCCTGGAAATTCCATTCCTTCAAAGTGATATGCTGAGGATGGCAGACAGATGCTAGCATGGAGACAGGCAAAAAGTCAGCCTAAGCTGAGCAACTTCACATGAAATTAGCACAAAACCAAGAAAGCTGCCAGGTGGGCACTGGAGACTGGTCTAGTGAGGCTTTCTGCGTCACAGAACAGAACTTCATTCTTCTGATGACAGCAGAGCACACACATCACCAAAAAACACACAGGAGGAGAGGTTGGGATGCTTTCTCAGGGGAATGCCACGGGGCAAGTCTATCACTCAGTGTTGTTTGACCTTTCAGACTCCAAACACAGTGGAATAAGTCATTACTAGGGCAGGTGCTGTTCTGCTCTTGGCCCCCTTTTAGGGCTGTTTTTCCCTCTAGTCTAGGCATCATGCAGATTTGCAACAGGTCCAAGCAAGAGCCGGTCACAGTGCAGGGCTTCTCTGCTGGGTTCTGAGCTACCTCTTCCCTGGGAATTCCTCCTCCTCTCATCATCAGGAAAAAAATTGAAAACACAAAGAGGAGAATAGTGAATGTAAGTAAGTCATGAAGTCCAAAAGAGAGTCCCTTCCACTGAAAAGGATGGATGAGGAGGAAAAAAAAGACATCCTAGGGTGGAAGGAGCAGTCCAAGAGCTTGTTCCCGAGGAGGGAACAAAGGCAAACTAAACTGGGAGAGTCAGAGCACAGACATCGCTGACTGTCAAATGCTTCTCGATGTGCTGTCTCAGGAGTAAAACAACACAGGTGTTTGTCACCTTAGAACTCACCTGGCCATCTTTCGCCCATTTGCTTTGGGGATTAACACACTTTTTCACGTGTGCTTCTCACTGTTAGCTGACTTATACTAGGCTCTCCTGAGAGAGTCTGTGGAGACATGGGGAAAGAGAGGCAAAGAAAGGCCAAGCAACTAAAGTTAGTGATTGTGCATCTCAAACTCTGGTTCTCAAATCACTTACAAGGAAAAAACCAGACAGTTCTTCAGGACAAACACTGTTGAATCTTTGCTATTAAATGAAAACAACTCTCATTACTTCTGCACCTGCCTTGTGACTGTGACAAGCAGGGTAAATGTAAATGAACTTTAGTTAATTTCAGTTTTCTAAAGCCACATAAAAATTAAGCAAAATTTAGATCTGTAATATTATCCATGTTGAAACGAAGTTTTATAACATCTTCTGAGACAGCCATAAAACTGTTGCTGCATATCAAAACAATGAAAAGACAGCCCAGTGTGTGTTAATGTGGCAGCTTTACAGTACATTATACCTCCTAGATTTATAAGAGCTGAATTTCCCAGTTGTTCTACCTACCCGCAGGCACTACTGCCATGGATGTAAGTCATTCGCCCACTCACTGTATGCAAAATGTTAGATACTGAGTGCCCGTGCCCAGGACCAGACCAATTACTCACAAAACCAAAGGGATCGTGAACAGCTACCCTATTGGGAAACACCCAGGTTCAAAGCTATTGTTTTCTTCCCTTAAAAATACACTTCTTTTCAGAAATGCAAAAGCTCTGACAAACCACGGAAACAGAAAGCGTGAAGCAGCCAGTATTTCAGTTTGATAATAATATATCCTAGCACAGTAACTCAATACCAAAAAGGGTGGACATTAGAGACAGGGTGAACAGTTTCAGAACACCACTGTTAGTGAAAGGTGCCTGTAACAAGCTTTGTATTTGTACAGTAAGCAAATCCATTACTCAATATCCTCAGTAGAATATGCTAGATCTCATGGATGAGAAGCTTTTGTGAAGCCTCTGTAACATGCTTCTCCTCATTAGTTCTCACTTCCATGGGAGCTCTCCAGGCATTAGCCTTAGAAAAATCACCTGAATTACTGAGCAATGGGGAATAAAATACCTGCAGGGATTTCACAGCTGTGCCCAGAGATTTCAACCATTGTACACATTACTTTCATACAATGCCCAGTTTCCAGGCTTGGGGTCCGCATAGGGCTATACTGTTGATCTACTGTGTCTTTCAAGAGCCAGTTCCTTGGTCTGTTGGGTTTTTGATTACCTGACAGGAAGTTCTATTTATTTCCTAGCTCTGAAGCAGAAAATGTCTCATGATTTAATGAGTCTACAGGTAAAATAATTTTAAAATACACACCAACCTCAGAGATCACCTGCACTTCCCGCAATTTTAGATCCTGTATAGTTTATTAAGGAGAGAATAATACATGTAAAAAAAAACATTCAACAAACCAGAATAATGCTATTTAAATGATTTGTGGATGGTCAGTCAGGGAATATTTAACCAACTGATGTTGCCAAATTATTTAATACATGTCCAGAAACAGAAATAGATATATAAAAATACTACTGGGAAATTATTCACCACTGTACATCCTCAACACCAGACAGTTGCTAGGTACCCTATGAACTCTAAGTTTAGTGGTAACAGAATTGTAGATGATCAGGAGCCTGCATCATATTAAAAAAAAAACAAAACGCAAAACTTTGAGTAGTGCCTCTACAAGAAGCTTCTGGAGAAAAAGCTACAGCAAATCCATAATGAATACTTTAGCACCCTCTCCCCATAGAGAAACTAGGAAAGCAGCTTCTGACTCACCTGCTCCATCAGAGCTTCAGGATGTAGGCTCAGAAGCACCTCCTCTTCTGAAAGCCAAAAGAACTTCAGATTGCCTAGATATGTGCGTGACAAGGATGGCAAAAAGTAACACACCTTGCAACAGAGGAAGATCTTAAATCTCAGACTATTCCTAGAGCACAGGCTAAGGCTTGCGCTACTATATTAGAAAGCAGAGACACCTGAAAAGAAAAAGGATTTGGAACTGTAGCCAGAGGAGCACAAAGGAATTACTTCATTTTGGTACGACACCAGGCTCCAGTGGAGCATTGGTCCAGGACTCAACTCAGTTAATTTCTGTACATTCAACTACTTTTTAGGGTGACAAAAAATGGCACGGGTGATGTGCTTGTTTTCAAGAAAGAAATCCTAGTACTGGTGTGGTCAAGAAATACGATCTAAAACTGAAGTCACAAAGGAATTTCCCAAGCCAAGCTTCAGTAAAGTTAGAAACAGCTTAGTTTACAAACTCCTAGGAAGAAAAAGGATTCACCCATTCTCCATTCTACAGACCCTAAATATTTAACAAAAACATGGTCTTGCAGATTATTCCTTTTTAAATGGGAACAATCTACTTTTCTAATTAACAAAAACAAACAAGTCTTCTACCTCCTACTTTCCTTTTTTTTTTTTTCATGGTCTTGCAGATTATTCCTTTTTAAATGGGAACAATCTACTTTTCTAATTAACAAAAACAAACAAGTCTTCCCCCTCCTACTTTCCTTTTTTTTTTTTTTTTTCTTCTCCAATATGATTTTCTACCTCTGAGACTAAGAAAGTCTTCTCACTCTACCGGAGATAAAGCAGACATGACACTTACGAAACTGAAAACTAGTTCATATTTGCTCCATAAAGGACAGTAGCTCATATCAGGAGTACCTGGAATGACAGAGCTAGAGTGCTAGGTATGAGACTTAGAGGGAACTCAATCTGACCCCCTGTTCTATGCATCGTCGTCTGCAAACTTGCCTGGTCAGCCTCCCCTGTAAAACCACCTATCCCAGAGGGCTCTTGTCGGGCAGCTGCGGTAAAGACTGTGAGGCATGCTGAGGACAAGGGAATGGATGCCAGCAAGGAACTGCTGTTCTCCCTGTGTACTGTGTTCCTTTCCCTTCAAGTTAACAGGGATTGGAGCAAAGCCCTTTGTAATGAACATAACAAAAGATGATGAGTTGGCCTCAAAGCAGTAATAAAAAAATATTAAGAACTCTTATAATAAAAAACACATTCATATAACTGTGTTTTATTATTTCCCACAGTTTTATTTTAATATATGACTCAGGGTGTGGAGACAAAGGTGTGATTCAGAGCAATAATGGGACTTTAAAAGCTTGTGCCACAGGGGTGGGCTAGGCCCTCTGGTTGCCATTACAAGAAGCCCCTAGTCAAACAAAACTACTACCCAGGTCTATGTATGCTTTGTCCACATAAGGCAAAATGTGCATGAGGCACAGAGTGGATACACTGGGAGGAACAGACAGGAGATGAGTATTTGAAGACAGAAAATACTCTGACTAGAGACTAGCAGAAGTGAAAGCACTAGTCTTCAGCTGATGTTAAGTACTGCAGGTACCAGAAAGAACACCTACATACATGTTGGTTCTTAGTCCTTCCAGAGTATTTCATGATGTCCTTTAGGAGGCTGAGCACCCTGAAATGCATCCACCACATGGATCAGCACTGCATAAGCACTCTGCATAAGTAGAGAGAAATAGGTAAAGCAGATGTATTCAGCCATGGCAGCATGCAGGTGTTCGTTCATCCAGCACAGTTGGCTTTGGCTTTCTGCACACACCTGCAATTGCTCCATTGAGAATTACCAGCATTTCAGAAAATTATGCTTGCTCCCTTTACTTCAAGAGGTCATCTTAGGAATTGTCAGTGAAGAGAAGCAGATGTTGTTTGTGAATCATAGTAGTATACCAAGCATCTCAAGGAAATGCAGCATCCAGCCATAGCCAAGTTAAACAAGATTCTTTGATTTGTCACTCGCTTCCCCAAAGATTTGCTTTGAGCTCAGCTTGAATGGCCAACAACTCAGGTAGAAAAACATCAATTTGTCTGAGCTGTCAGCAGCTCCCTGAGCTATTCCTGAAACACTACAGGACTTGACTCAACAATTTGAGACTTTCCAGCTGAAAATATTCCACGTGCCACAGGCTGACTGTGGTTCCAGTTCAACAAGCATACTTCATCAAAAGCACTTGCCAGTCTGCTGTCCTAGAGTTCCACAGGTGATACAAAGTCTAGATTATCACTATTTTTAACAGTACACACCATGTAGTGCTAGACTTCTGCACTTCAGAACTGGCTGCAGTTGGACACTGCTCTTTGGGGCAAGATTTCCCAAGAAAATGTGAGTTTGCAGTCATGCTTAAGGTATGTTTGCCTGTCCATGCATTCCAAGTGGTCATGGAAACCAAGATGGTCAGAAGGCACATAAGCACGTTATGTAGAGGGTCAAGAAAAGACACTGGGCAGAGTCCTGAAGGGTGGCAGAAAGAAGCCACTCAAGTTATGTGAGGTGCAGAACATGAAGGCATCCTGCAGTAACATTTGTTGTATGAACATACAGAATACTATTGGAAGATAAATCAGTGAGACCGCAAGAATGAACTCCAGATTCTGGTCCTCCTCTCTGTTAGAGACACAGTCTTTTACTAGTTTACAAATTCTCCTTGCATCTCCTTATGTGATGTGCAGACAGCAAGTGAATACCAACATCTGGTTTAAACTGCATCTTTCCAAGCGGTTGATGTGTTCACATGAAGGATGATGACCAGCCGAAGGATGATCACTGGCCAAACGTACACACAGAGAGAACAGTCCAGCTGCTTTCCAACATCATCTCCTTCTCTATTGGCAGATTGGTCCAGAAAGAAGAAACATGCTGCCTTGGAGAATCTTCTGCTTCTACTTGCATTTGTGCAGAGCTGCTCCTTGTTTGGACCGAGGGACTGCTGCACTCCCAGTAACCCTACAGAGAGGTGCAGCCAGAAAATCTCACCACACCCACCCACCTCCTGAATTTTGTCAGGCAACACCTGAAAAGCCTAACCCCTTTCTAGGGAAAAGGGCAAGTAGGAGAAAAATCTGATGCTATCCCCAAAAATGTTTGGGATAATGCACTGCACAGCAAATCCCCTATCCCTGTGATGATACTGTCACAGCCTCACATAAAAAAATGGCGTCCTGTCCCTCCTCCACTTGAAAAAGCCCACCAGTGATAATACCAAAGGATAATGCAACATATAAGACTCCAGGCAGATTGCAATGAAAAGAAAACATCTGTTTTACAGATAGGCAATCAAGTCCAGAGAGGTAAGAAACTTGTCCAAGATCACATTAAGCACCAGCATCTGAACATCACTCACTGTTTCCTGGGCTGGGGGATAGAGCAGATGTGAGTGAATGGGCTTACTGGCAATCCTACCCACCCATAGCATCCCTGCTCCCATGCAGCTTTTCTTTAAACGCACATTGTTTTGACTGGGAACTACCCAAAGCTGACAAGTTATAAATGGCCATCCAGTTCTGAAAAAAAAAACATCAATAGTGCTGCGGTGCTCTTGCAGTCCATATTCTTGAAGCAGTGTGCACAAAGAAAGGTTTGGGGGTGCTGGTCTAGTGCATTTGAGGGGGACAGTTGTACAGTACTATCCACAGCTCTGTCTTTCTCTGCCTTGTGTGTGAGCAAAGCCCAAAAGCAACTCAGTCCTTTCTGTCTGACTGCACCTGTACCCTGCAGCAACCAGGAAGGAGGGGTGGGTGGATGACCCGATGTACTTGCAAGAGCCTGTCATCTCTGTCTCAGCAAATTCTGGGGCCTGCGTTTGTCATTAGTGGGGAAGCCAAGCCCAGATTTTAACCTCCTTGCAGCTCTGTTTTCCCTGTTTACCAGAGAAAATTATTTAATAAAAATTATTCCAGCGGGTTTAGAGTGTAGTTTCTGTGAACTCTTTAAATAGGAAAGTACTGGAGGGGATGTGTATGAACTCTAAGCACAATGCACTTAAACCAAATACACATTTCTGTCTGTAAGACAGCTCTTCATCTTTCATATAGATGAGTTCCTGGATAACAGGATAATCTATTTTATTTGTGGTTCTCTATGCAAATATCCACCAATACATTAAGTGAAGAGCATGATGCATGTTCCAGCTTTGTTATTCTTCTCAAAAATAATAATATTGTATGGATAAGAAGCGTTGTCATTTCCTTACTCTTCCATGATACAATAGATACCAACTTACTAACAGGAAAGAGGAATAAAAGCTTTTTTGTATTTCAAAGACTTTTAGGCAACCTGGTGTGCCAACCTGCCTTCCACATCCTCTGAAGTACACCACAAAATAAGGTTCTGTAATGGAGTCTCCACCCTGAGCTACTCTCAGCACCCCTGACAAGGACAATGTGTGGTTCCACGGGACACTTTCAGGCACAGCAATCACATCTGGACTGCACTGGGAAGGAACACACCTTTGCATGAAAATACACTAGCTAGCAGCTGAAACATAACTGATTCTTATAGCACCCCTCCACTGGAACAGGCCATAGGAGCACGCCTTGTCTCTTCTGGGGAAAGCCAACAGGCTGATGGAAAGCCTCTCACCCAAGCCATGCAGTTCACAGGCCATTTAGAAAGCCGTTCCTTTCTGCTTCTCAGCTGTTAGTTAACACCTTCCAGCTGAGATCCAGTAACTGGCTGTGTAAGCACTTCTAGTCTGTTCTAGGGCAAAGTCAAACAAGTTGGTTCAAACCACTGCCAGGTGGCTCAGCTAACTTGTTCTATTTTGTCCTGGAAGATTCAGGAGCGCTCACAGGTCGGGAAGAGTTGAGAGGGTGCTACAAAATCCTCAATGAATGGAGCTAACTGGCATCCTAAGCATTAGTCTCTTTGAAGGTAAAGCCAAGACAGGTTAGATTAAACACCACTGACTTTGCCTTGATGCAATCAATTATCTGGAAGACAGTATTCAAAGAGGTAGGAGGCAGCAGTCTGCTCCATCATATCTCAGTAGTAAATCTTTGGTCTAGCAGCCTGGAGATTTTCTCTGGCAGCTGACTTACCCCCTACTAGCAGAGAGCTCCTCTACCCCAGCATCTTGAGTGCAGGCCTACAGCACACTGACACCACCACACAGCCATGCCTGGGGCCCCAGAGAAAGCAGGGTCCAAGCTCCATTCTCCAAACCACTGCAGGAGCCTACAGAGCACTGAGCAGGAGCATACCCAGCAGATCCCAAATGCAGCCACATGATACTATCAAAATGAAGCAGTAAGTACATCTTCAGGCAACACAAACACAACCAGAAAGAGAATTCCAGAACTAATGTCATTAACAGAGCTAATCTGACTTGAAGTCTTTAAAATAGACTATACCTTTTCTGTCACATATGGATCATAGCACTAATGGTTGGCCTGAGCCGAGAAGCCCCACCCTGTCATCTAAAGCACAATTGGGTCATCCTCAAACTGGGAGGACAGATGGCAGAACAATACCTGGTCCTCTGTTCTTCCTATTTTGCTTCTTCACGTATCAGGCACGCATACAGTACAGTATTGCATGGCCAACACTGGAACATGTTCCAGCCACCCTCACAGAAATGGCTCACTCCCTCAATGGCATACTATATAAAATTGCACTTTGCAAATATACACTGAGGATTATTAGATTTGTTTAATGACAACGTGAACCCAAACCCACTTCAACAAAACTTTTACTACTACAGTAATTTTAATCTTAAGCTTAGATGCCAAACTTTAGAAACAAGTACTTAAGCTGATAGCACAGGAGGCAATGATGATCCCTTTTCCTCTAGAACACTGAGTTGCAGAGCCGGAGTGCCATCTACTGGGATTCGCCGGGCGTGACAGGAGTCAACAGAAAGGAGGAGTGGTTTCGAGCTGTGGTTTTCAGGTCCGATAGCGAACTTACTTCAGCAGATAAAGGGGAAGTGGTAGATATAAACTAATTTCCTTTAAACTAGAGATTTTAACTCTGCTCAGTGTGTCATGTTCATAAGCAAGATAACAAGAAATAAGAGCTGACTGACAATTGTCTCATTACTTGTGTAACTGGTTTTTAAAAAAGAAAAAATAGTCGCTATACCTCTCAAGGTAATTATTCACAATGTACTGACAAACTGGAAAGAAATTTTAAGATGGGTCCTCTGGAATCTATCCAGGGACCCATATTATTCATTTTGAGTGACCAAACAGAGACTAAGAATTCACAGGTGCATCAGCTGGGAGCAATTGCAAATGCAGAAGTGAGGAATACATTTAGGATTATCTCAGCTGACTAGTGAAATGTCAAGTCGAGATGCTGATATTCAGCTGAACAAGTGGTGGAGGAAGAAAGAGGGGATCTAGCACATAGATGCAGAATAGAGAAGGATGGGGTAGGTAGCAATGCAGAGGAAAAAGGACCTGGCAGTACTTTTCCATCTGAAAAAGGATGTAAAACCTCAAGCTACAAGCCTCAGTCAACAGCACAACTGCGTCACAGGAAGAAAAAAAAAAAGTCCCAAGCTGGGAGAAATTACACTTGTAAGAACTATTCCAACCCATTAGCAGTTGTAATGCATTAGCTTCAATATTGATGACAGCAATAAGAACAGGGTTTAGAAAGCATGTCCTCTGAGGTAAAAAAAAAATTAAGAAATCAGGGACATTTGCAATCTATAAAAGAGGAGACTAAAAGAAGTGTTCCAGCAAACTGATAAGCCAAAGCATAATATGGAAAAAATAAGAGCTAATTTCCCAGCGAACACAGAGGAAGATAAGATAAAATTATGTTAATCACAACAAAGAACATTTAGATTGGTGATTTAAGAAAAACTTTTTACTTGGTATAGTGGTGAAGTGTTGAAATACTACAGTGTTGTCAGAGATCTTAAAAAAAATGCATGAAACAAATGCTTGTCCTGAAACGGATCATCCTTTCAGGTCCCTTTCACCACTGCATCTCAGTGTACTCCCACAACACACCAACTGTACCAGTGCTTAACTGAAGCGAGGTTTTTTCAATAAACCTGCTTCTAGAAAGCTCATTCATCAACAACCTACAAATAGCTCTTTATATAATCTACTTACATTCATTTACTTCTGAGCTGTCATTAAATATCTTTGAAGGGGTGATACAATTTGAATATACACTAGTCCACCTCACATAGGTGGACATTTAAAAAACAGAATATTTATACAGGTATCTAAGTGTCCATCAGTTCATAGCTGATGAATAATTTACCTAAAAGAAAGCAAACATTCTGGTCACCAGAATTTATGGATAAAATTCTGTTGCTCAAAAGGAGCTGTAAGTGCAGTGAAGTATCTGGCCCTGACTTTTCCCTACAGTGCCAAGATACCGCCCTTTATAGCGGCTGCGGAGGGACTTATAGTGAAGTATCTGGCCCTGACTTTCCCCTACAGTGCCAAGATCCCGCCCTTTATAGCGGCTGCGGAGGGACTTATTAACACTAGACAAGCCTCTGCTGTATACAACACCCACATTCCTCCCAGAGGAGCTCAAAACACAGTGATACTGCCTGAAGAATCTCCTGAGCTTCCTAAGTCATGGGATTTGAGTTCCCAGATCTTGCAGAGGACCATAAAAGAGTGGCATCAGTAAGCCCAACAGTTAGCCTTACCTATTAAGGCTCTTTCTGATGCCCAATGAATGCAATGCATTACAGAATTCAGAAGATATACTTGATTGTCAGAAATAACTCAGATCAGAGAGCTTTGCAGAAGACCTGGTTATTAGCCTGCTTTTCTAATTATCTCATCAAGGTCCCCATTCAGCAAGCCTGGAACTTACTCTTAAAGCTCACCCCACCCCGAAGACATTGTTCTAAGCCTGAAGACGATGTATCTGCTAACTCCAGCTCTTGCCCCTTACTGACAAGAAAGGGAGTCTTCCCAAAAACTGGAAACAAGAGGTAGAGACAATCAAATGTTTTTTTGTAAACACAGACTTCCCACTGCATTACTATGCGTCACAGGGCATTTTTGGTTAAAAATGGCTGCTAGATTTCTGTGTATACCGCTGGCATTCCCAGCACCTCCACTAAGCCTTATGGATCAGTGAAGAACTCCACTTGCCACTTAGCACACCATGTTTAAATCGTCCTGGAGAGCAGTGCTTTGCTAGGGCAAAGCAGTGAAGGGTGTAAATGATCTTCATACCTGTTGCTAGAGAATGGCTCACTCATCTGGTTACTCAGCTCTCACATTATCATTTAGCAAGGTAAAAACATAAAAGGACATTTTTTATAAATAGTATTTGTTGTGAATGAAATTTGTAATAATCAAGGAGAATGGTAGAGACATAAGCAAGAAATTATTAGAATTATATTTAACAATAGGAATTACCTTTACCTAGTTCAGATGCTTAGCTAGTTTGCACAAGCTAATTTTTTTAATCTTTGACCTATTCCAGAACTGTCCCACTCTTGAAGGAGCCTCATTCCTGTTCTTATCATTGCAGAGAAGAGTAGCTACTCAATAAAACCCTCACCCTGGACAATTTCCTCCTTTATTGGTCTAGAGGAAAATATTCTGTCTTCCCTTTTCAAATGTACTTCCCCCATTTTCTTGCTTAGGTACTAGGGAGTCACACAAGAGTCGCTAATGTGGCTTTCTCTACTTCAGCTTTCTGAAAACACCAAGGTACAATATCATGTTACCAGAAATACAAAGAATACCATTTTTTCCACCTTTATCATATAGAGACCAAACATGATAGAGCAAGGTGGTGAAGAATGGGATGCTTTCAACAAGAAGCTGATCACCTACACCTGGCTGCATTTAGGGTTGCCTATTGGGACTCATTCACATTAAACCAGGAAGGTTTCTTATGGTTCCCTTCCACTGATGTCACCGCCCAGGAAATGAGCCCTACTTCCTGCTTGTATTCTTGCTCATAATCCTACTGCCCTACAAGTTTCTGTCCTACTACAGAAAGGCAACAAAGCACAGAACAACAGCAATCTTATTGTAGTAGGAGCCCACAGTTCCAAGTCAGCCATCAGCTGTGGGGTGGCCAAGGCCCTCTAACATGCACTTTGGTGCAAGGCACATCCATAAGGGCAGTTCAGACCAGAGCCTCCCATATTTTGTTTGAACATAACCGGCTTTCCACAGACACTATTCAGCCTGGCAAACCTTTCTCTCAGGTTTACTAGCAATTACGAATCACTTCACAGTTCCATTACTCCCCACATTTTCTTTTGCTAAACCAGTCAGCCCACTGCTTTATTTACAGATACACTACAAGTTAGTTTCTCCTTCCAAGCAACTATTTCCCAGCTGTTGTTTATGGTGACCCCATTAAATTCAAAGCTGAATTATGTTTTAACAAGTATGATGTGTTTTAGTTTTGTAGGGTGGTTATCTTTTCTGACAAAAGAAATTTATTTAGATGGATACAAAAATGGAGTGAGACTGGAAAGAACATCTACTCTCCTGGAGAGTCTTTATATTTCTTTAACCTTGCACCATTGCC
The DNA here is from genome assembly GCF_000710305.1 of Buceros rhinoceros silvestris. Lineage (NCBI taxonomy): Eukaryota > Metazoa > Chordata > Aves > Bucerotiformes > Bucerotidae > Buceros > Buceros rhinoceros. The sequence goes on along the minus strand of NW_010420590.1, from coordinate 4,281 downwards.
ACATGCTTCACATTAAAGACCATATTCATTTGAAAACTCAGTCACAGCATCCCTTTGTAAATGGCATATTAAATTGCCTTTATTATTTCTTCCCAAAATACAATTGTTAGATACAATTATTGTTAGTAACAATGAATGAAATGACTGGTTCCAACAACTTTAATATTTTCTGTATATTTCAGGACATGGAGAAAATGAGGACAAAAATAGCAACAAAAGAGAACACATGCAAGCTTCATTGCATCCTCTCTGTGTAGTTGCTATGCAGCAATTGCCTTCCTACAAAGAACTTTGGCTTTTTTGCTTACTAACATTTCATCATTCAAGTAGATACAGTATGTTCAGATCCAAAACAACTTTTGAAAAAGTCTTTGCTCTGAGAACGGTCTCAGAAGACTACTGATTACAATGTACATGCCCTCTGACTTGCTCATTTTGGAACTATATTAACAATAGGACAGAATATGCAACCTAAATAAGCAGCCAACACTCGCACAAAAAGAGAAAAGTCCTCTCTTCACCCTCATGCAAAAAACAGTGAAGCAGGCAGGCACTCAGCCAAAAAAAAAAAAAAAGAGCATTTTTTTGGCAGTTAATGTGGGCAACCTTTGTCACTGCTGTCTTTTCCAACAGGTTTCTGGCCTACTGCCATTTTACACTCCTGTGTTTTGCTATGGATGTGGGCATATCGAAAGCTTGTGTTGTAAACAGCTACCTCCTTACTACATCAGCAGTAGTAAAGCACTTAAAACTTTGAAAAGGGGAGTCATTTATTATGCACAGACTGGGAAAAGAATCAGTAAGTCAATGTTCTTAATAGGATTTAGGTAAATAATTTATCCTCTTCCCAAGGACAAATGAGAAAAATTAAATACAGGGGTCCAGGACTAGAATCTAAATTAAATTACCAGATTTCCTGGCTGTATCCCTTCGTCTGTAACCTTTATCCCAAACACCATGTACTCTGTCTTATGTAGCAGGAAGAGACTTGCGCTGCTGCTGCACAGCCGCCGTCCTCCCCCAACGCTAGTAGAGCTGCACCCAAGCCCGTTTATTACCCCCACTACCAGGTAACTAGGCTGAACCACTTACAGCAGCTTATTGCCTGCACTAGGAAGTACATTCTGGCAGACATACCACAAATAAGCACCTACCAAAATGATTGCTGTGCACCCTGAGATAAAGGCAACCGTATACCTTTATCTTCATCTCCCAGAGCAAGGGTAGAGTCTTCAAGAAGACTTCCGTAAAATCCCTTCTTTGGTGGGGAGCCAAGGGGCTGGGTCTCCCCTGTCAGAGGCATCTATCATGCCCCGGGGAAGCACGGCTGCCCAGCCACAGAGGCTGCCTGTTTCTTCTGGGGTCAGCCCCACACAACGACAAGGTCACAG
>NW_010420590.1:1144-2814 GCF_000710305.1 Buceros rhinoceros silvestris | reverse complement strand
AGGCTGCCTGTTCCTTCTGGGATCAGCCCTACACAACGACAAGGGCACAGATGCTTCCCTCAGGAATGAAACCGCACAAAACAAGACCTGGTGCTGAAACTCTAAGATATAATAGACAATATCCTGGCCTTGGTGAGCCACAGTCAGCTGCGCCAGGTCATTAATGTTTCTGCTGCAAAAGGTTTCCTTGGGATAAAGCTGAGATTTCACCCTATAGTCCTCCTGTGTCAGCTCTGCTCTTTCAGTCTTGTTCAAAATGCAGCCGATGTGAAACTGCATAAGACAACAGAACATTCTTAAGGTTCCTCCGCTTTTCTCAGTTTTAATGGTTTGTGGCTACCTCTCCTAAGGAGAGTTTTCTAGTGCTTTTCTGTCGGGTTTTTCCTTTCCTATACCAGGAAAATGCTTGAAAACATATTGGTAAAGTCACCCAGTTGTGCCTCATGACTTTCAGCAAGGAGGAACAACTACAGAACAAAGTATTTATATCATCGGCAGAGCGCACGCATGTACAAATACTTCGCATTTTCCCCGACAAAGCCCCCTTCAACTGGCCAGAAAGCTTAAAAAGGTTCCTGCAGCTACTGCACAGCTGAGTTGACGATTATTAGAAGTAATTGAATTCTAGTATTCGTTTTCATCATCTCACAACCAGCATGCCTTGTTCCTCGCTAATCAGCGTAAGAGGGCTGACTGGGATTTTTATCTGCCACAAAACACCACAAAGATTATACACATATTTCAGAGCAAACCATTTCTACCACAGCAAAAGAAACCAAGTGCAGTGTGAACCTTCTTAGTCATTCATGTAACAAATTCTGTGGTTTTTCTGTAAAGGTTAATTGATACTAAACTTCATTAGGCTCACAGAACTCAACAATAGTAACAGAGTTAGCAATACCATTCATTTTCATATTTCTTGATTTTTGTAATTTTTTATGAAGTTCAATCTTGCTTTATAGCTTTTACAAAAGAAATAGACTATCATAAACAACTTTCACAGAGTGAAGCATCATGTCCACACAAGATTAGCACACAGAAACTTTCAGAGGAACTAGAAATTACTTGAGTTGCTACCAGTGGAAAATATAGTTCCAAAGCAACCATTTAAACCACCTAGAAGAATTACCTAAAACATCAGGTTACTTTCAAATATCTTAAACTTTGTTTCTAGTCTTTGCATTTCCCTGTCTTCAAAAGGAAAACAGTAGTACTGTTTACATCATTCAGAAAGTAATTCTCCTTGTAAAATATTTCCTTATAAAAAGTACATAGTAATTCAATAAAAGGACATTTTAGAAGTACTTAGGGAGGCAGTTCATGTAGAAACAACAATTCCACAGAGTGATAGATCCATTTAGGAAACAAGTCTCAGCCTCTGAAAATCAATAAGCCTTTCTGTAACAGCAACAGTACAAAGCAGCTTTTTAAAGCAAAATCACTTACGATTATCAGCTTTGTAAGAATAGTCCACTGATTTCCTCAAAAAACTCACCGGTTTCCAGGTCATACTTTTCATTCTAAAGGCAAACAAAATCACTGACATCACCACAGAAACTTCCCACCTTCCTTCACTGAGGTGAAGAACCAGACTTCTCTTCTCCCGTTGATGTCACCCTACCACATCCGAGTTCCATTACCATGCTAGCCACCCCACTAATGTATGCTAT
>NW_010420590.1:0-998 GCF_000710305.1 Buceros rhinoceros silvestris | reverse complement strand
CACATTCTTATGAAAATTTTCTAACCCTTCCACTTTCAGAATAGGTCACCTATGTGAGGACCCTCTCTGAATGCAAAACTGCTCTTAGGAAGGTGTTCTTGTAAGCAAGGAATGAACCAGGGATTTCCATCAATAAACCCCTGGCTGTTACATGTTGAGGGAAGAGCCCAGGTTCCCAAGCTATCATTTAACCTTCTGACTTCATCTGAGAGCAAAGAAGAGATCATCTATTGACACTCCTACGAATACAGTTTGTTCACAGAGCAGAAGACTTGAGAATTACTATGAAATTATTTCCATACATTTACCTTGGTATTCCTATGCTCTTGCTGCAATGAAGTATTCCAACATTTATGTTCCAGCTCCTGTGTGAGGAAAGAAAATATTTATTATTTCCTTAAGCTTGCCAAGAGGTGACTCCAGCTGCAGCTTATTGACAGCCCACTGCCTGTCCAGGAAAGCACCTGGGAGGGCTGGTGGGGGACACCCTCAGCGGCAGGCTCCACCGCACCAACGGCAGCAAAAGGAGCTGGTGCCCTCACGGACTGGGGTTTAACTCCTTTCAGAGAGGTTTGAAAGGAACAAGTGGGGAGGAGGAGAGAAGAAACTAACAAGAAACACTCAGGCAGAAACGGAGCGGTCGGTGCGTGGACATTGCCTCGGTGACGGTGTTTGCTTGGCCTCAACGCTGCCAGTACTGGTTACAAGCAGTAAGGTTTTTTTCCTTTAAATTACTGCACTACCATAACGGATAAAGCACAACAGTAGGTGAGCCACCACCGAGAAGAGTCCTGTGGAGGCAGTTGTGGAAGTGAGCCCTGCGCGGAGCTGAGCGGGTTGGTCCACAAAGTCATCCCAAACGCGCTGTGGGCACACCGGCGAGCGGGGCCCCGGGGCAGACCCTGCTGCCCCACGAACCGAACGGCCAGATCGCTCACTTGACGCCTGGCACTCACCGAGCTGCGCTGACTGTGGCGTGGCCGCGGCTGTTCCCCCCC
>NW_010420589.1:73886-74448 GCF_000710305.1 Buceros rhinoceros silvestris | reverse complement strand
CCCTCCCATGAGGAACGGGGTTTTGCGGTGATGCCGGCAGAGCAGCTGCTCCCGCGATCCCCCCCTTGACGCCACAGCTGGAGCCGACCTTGCAGCAGGGCCGGGAATGGAAATTGAGGAGATGACGTCTCTCCCCCTGCGAAGCCAGGCGGGGGGTGGAGAACGACAAAGTTTGGCCGTGTGAATGCTGAGAAAAGATGCGTGAGCCGGCCTGACGCTCGCTTTCTCCCTCTACCCACCCCCTCCCCGAGCTCTCAAATCTCTCTGGCTCCGTCCCGGCGACGCTGGCTGTCCCCAAGCCCTGCCAGCTCTGGGGCCTCAGCCAGCTGGAGGCAGAGGCGCAGGCAGGAAGTTTCGGAAGTTTCTGCAGGCAGCGGCTCGGCCCCCAATCCCGTTGCCCTCCCGGCGATGCCGGGCTCCAGCAGCAGCAGCTCCAGCAGAAAGAAATTCAGAGCCGGGCTAAGGATAACGGGCCGGGAGTAGGAGACAATGCCGCTTTCCGAGAGCTCCTATCTGCCGCCTGCCGCCTTTGTCCTGAGCCACGTCCTGGGCATCGCCGGCG
>NW_010420589.1:73469-73746 GCF_000710305.1 Buceros rhinoceros silvestris | reverse complement strand
GTCGTCCTGGACTGGAGGATCCGGAGCAGAGAAGGTAGGGGCGGCCCCCGGGGAGGGGAGAGACGCTAAGATGGCCGAGCTGTGGCATGGGAAGGGACAGACGTGGCCAGCAGGGAGGAGGGAGCAGGACATGGTGGTGGGGATCATCCCAATGGCCCTGATCCCCACGCGGGGGGGTGGGACACAAAGGTTTTGGTGCCTAAATTTGGTCTCGCCGCCTGTTCCCGGCCCACACTGGAGTGCGAGCGGCTGGGATGGGGGTTGTCTCACTGGGGAT
>NW_010420589.1:71907-73297 GCF_000710305.1 Buceros rhinoceros silvestris | reverse complement strand
CTCCTGCCCCGCCATTGCTCCCACCCCTCGCCGTGACAGCACCATCTCAGTTAGCCAGCAGCACCAGCAAGACACAGCCCCAGGAGCTCCTCCCAGTGCTGGCATGAGCTCACCAAGCAACTGGGGCTGACCCTGCCTCAGTTTCCCAAAATAGGGCCTGCACATGATCATGAGGAGGGCGAGGATTTGTTACAGCAATGAGCGATAGCTTTGGGCCCCGGACAAGGACTCAGTAGCTCCTTCTCTGTCCTGACCTCTTGCTCCTGGGATTTGTTTGTTTTGATTCCTCCCTCTTTTTTTTCTCCAGCGGGGCTTGTTCTTGCCTGTGTCTCTGCATGGGGGCTTTTCCCTGTGTCCGTGACCAATTCCTTCTTTTCTTTCACTTTTTCTGTGCAAAGGAGCAGGGCTGCAGAGCCTGGGCGGCATGCAGGGACTTCTCTCCAAATACTCTTTTGGGACATGCTTCTTCCTTTCCCCCTCCAAACTACTGGGAGAGAGATACCGAGACCAAGTTGCACAATCCTGTGGCCACGCAGAAATGTTCCCTGTCACCCACTAAATCCAGCCTTGCTGCAGTTTCTCCTGTTGACCTGCTGTCCCTTGTCTGCTTAATCAACCTCGGTGTCTGGGTGGTGTCATGCTCAGCTCCATCCTGGCTGTTTCCCAACATGACTGTCTCCTCGCCCCTGTACCGCGCCAACCCGAAATCCGTCCCTTTTGGAAAAAATCCTGGTGCAAGTGCTGCGAGCACCAAATATATTCAGTATCTGTTCTCCTTCATCGCTCCTTCCCAGCAGAACTCGGGTCATACCCCTGCCATGGGCAGCGTGATGGAAGAGGAGGGTCATCTCGCAGCAGCTTGTGTTGCCCTGCGACGCTCGCCCAGCTCTGCTGAGCGTCCGCCCGGGTCTCTTTCTCCTTCACCGCTTCTCAGGTGTCTCCCTCGTTGAATACGTGGCTGCTGGATAGTTTTCCGCTGCAGGTATCTCCTGCGCATTCTTCCAGGCTGAATCAGGCGCCGTTTCCTCTCCCCATTTCGAAAGGTTCTGTAAATCCTGCCCAGTCGGCTCTGTTGTCATGATGGATGATGTCAGCCCACGAGCTGGCAGCCAGCACATTTGAAATCCCTGGTGCTCCTGAGCTAGCCAGGGTTTTTGCATATCCCTCATCTTAAAAGTATCTTATTAAAAAAACAAAACCAAACCCACTCATTCCCATTCTCTTCTTGCCTTGAAGGAGTTCAAAGTGAAAGCGATGGGCTTTAAAGATTTGTTTCTAGCATTTGTAGGTAACACACCCCTCTGTCACCCCAAGGCTGGAGCCAGCTGCACGCTGATGTGGGCTTGGAGGTGTCCTCAAGATCTCGTCCAGTGCAGTGCCCTGTCTGATG
>NW_010420589.1:70832-71810 GCF_000710305.1 Buceros rhinoceros silvestris | reverse complement strand
AGCAGGAGCAGATTGCTCGGGAGCCACTTCAGGCTTTGTTCCAGCAGGAGAGGCTGAAGGAGCCACTGGGGGACACTGAAACTCCGGGCTCCCTCCCGAGAACAGCAGAGCCCAGTCCCAGCCCCTCCATCCTGGCCAGGCCCCTCTGTCCCACCAGCGCCTGGGGCTGGGACCTGGCTCTCGCAGCAGCAGCCCAAGGCAGGAGGAGCTGAGTGGTGATGGAGCCTGACAGCAAGCGAGCTCAGCGATGATGGAGGAGAGATGCTGGGGGGAGCAGCAGCTCCCGGCTGGGCATGTTGGGAGCTGCTGGGGACAGGCTGGCTGCCAGGACAGAGGCTGCTGCAGGGAAACTGAGAGGGAAATGTCTGTGCAGGGCGTTGTGGTGTGGTGGGAGGGTCTCTGGCACCTGCGGGAGCCCTCCCCGTGATGATGGCAAGTGCCTGGGGGGGCCTTGGAGTCCCTGGCGAGATGGTGAGTGGGAGCTTTTCTTTCCCCAGTTTTGGGGAGTTGGAAATGAGCTATGGGGCAGGAGGGTTTCCCCCATCCCCCTTCACTAGTTGGATTAATTTAGGGGACCAACAGCAGTGGGAAAACCTGAAAATCCACCTTCCCCTCATGTGGCCACCTCTGCTCCCTGGTCTTTGCTGCTCCTGGCCCCTCCGCAGGGGACTCGTGCTGCGGTGGGGTAGACCAGCCCATGCCCCAGTGCCTTTAGGACCCCCATTTCTGGGGGCGCAGGGGACTGCACTCCAATGTGTGGTGGGGGAGAGAATTAGACAGCATGCATGGTCCTGTGGAGCTCTGGGGTGCGGGTAGCTGAACCCTGCTCCTCGTGTGCGCTGGGGAACAGCCAGGGCAGGTCTCGGAGCACTCCCGGGTCTCTCCTGCCTTCACTCGATGCTGGCGTGTCCTCGGAATGCGGCAGATTTCCACTGGCTGCTGTAACATACCTGCCCGCAGCCCCAGCCCTGGCCTCTG
>NW_010420589.1:69583-70797 GCF_000710305.1 Buceros rhinoceros silvestris | reverse complement strand
GTTGTCCTGGGAATGCGGCAGATTTCCACGGGCTGCTGTAACATACCTGCCTGCAGCCCAAGCCATGGCCTCTGCTTGCTGTCCCTGGTTGGTGACAGGATGGTTCCCAGTGGTTGGGGCCAGTGAGCCCCTGTTAGGGGAGAGGACAAGCATGGGGGTTGCAGCAAGTTGCTTATCAGGGTGACTCTGGAAAAGATTAGCCAGGGAGAGATAAGCTTGCAATGCCTTAATATTGTTAGTAAGCAGTAACTGGGCATTACAGTTAGCTCAGACAATGGTGCAGGTGCGGAGTGGGGTGGTATAATCTGGTTAGAGCCCAGAAACCCCCCACAGGTGGTGAGACGGGGCAAAAGAAAAGGAGGAAAACCCCCAATTTCTGCAGAAGATGGGAAGAGAGAGTGCGCCGAGGAGCCGCTGGCCTGTGGGCACCCCCTGGATCCGGCGCTGGAGGTGCCTTGCTGAGGACTTTCCATGTGGGACTCGGTGATGTGCCTCCGTCCCCATGCACTCCCTGCGATGCTTGGGGACATGCTCCCACCTTCCCCTGGCAGCAGCTCGGCTCTTGTCACCCTACCGGCCGGGGCGGCGAGGCTCGCGCCGGCAGAAAGTCTGCAGCAGGATTATATTTAGCAGAAAAGGAAGAGAGGTGGTGATAAGGAGGTCTCCATTATCTGCGTTGAGCGGGGCTGCAGCCGAGTCCCGGCTCCGGCATTTCAGACCCGGGAAATGATTTGGGAAGAAGCTGAGGGCAGGCAGGCGGGAGCGGGGAGAACAGCCTGGCATTGTCCCTCCCGTCCATGGTGCAATTAACTGGAAAACAAGACGAGGAAAAACAAGCCAAGAGCCTGCTGGCAGGGCAGTGCCCAGCTCTGCGGGGTGAGCCTGCGTCCGCATCTCCAGCTCGCCGGCTCTCTGCTCCTGGGAGCTGCACCGCGCTCTTCACTGCCCTCTTCGCTGCACTCTGCACTGCTTCTTGCTTGCTTGCCGGGTGGAGCAGCTCTGCCCTTCCGTGCTGAGAGCTCTCTGAGCAGCTTTGCTGGCCATTGCGACCACGGGCCAGTGAGGATTTTGCTGTGCTGGCGACAGAGCTGCCGTGCAGGTGACATCCTCGGCTGGGAGCACCCGGAGGAGTGTGAGGAGCAGGGGAAACGCAGGCCAAGCAGCCATTGGCAGCGTGGCGGGGGTCCCCGGGCCTGAACCAGAGGGGGGAAGGG
>NW_010420589.1:68982-69433 GCF_000710305.1 Buceros rhinoceros silvestris | reverse complement strand
CAGCGGGTATAGGAAGTGGGGGGTTGGTAGGAGCTGTGGCTGACACCCACACCCACGGGGGCCAAAGTCGGCGAGTGGCTGGTGTCACCAGAAGACCCTTCCCCAGGAGCTGGGAGGCAGCCGCCACTTTGCCGGGACCCAGCACTCCCTGACTCGGAGAATCAGGCAATGGAGAGGCGGCACCTCACTGGAGAGAAGAGGCGGCTGAGTGCCTGCCTGGTGTGCCGGATGTGCTGCATCGGTTAGTACCCACCACCCGCTCCTTCCTGACCTGTGGGCAGCCCCTGCTATGGCGTGACCGGGGTATGGCTCAAGCTTTACCCACCCTGATTTAACACTAGGGTTGGGAAGCGACAGGCACTGCAGCTCGGGGTAGGGGTCAGGTGAAGGAAAGGTCCCTAAAAACGTGCGGGGGTGACACAGCTTCCGATGATAGGCAGTGGCCGGCGGT
>NW_010420589.1:60330-68831 GCF_000710305.1 Buceros rhinoceros silvestris | reverse complement strand
GCCGTCAGCGTCCTGAGAAGCCATGCCGAGGCCAGAGCCTGGTGGGGCAGGGGGACGTAGCTCAACCAAGGGATAGTTTCTAGCACCTGGTTTTGTGCCTGGGCCGGGGGACGGAGTGGGATGCAGGGGAGGTGACATGTCGATGGTGTGGCCCATGTTTTACTGCTGTAAAAATTTCGGATGGGGAAGCTGTGGGCTAGAGGAGGAGGAGGGATGTTAACGGTGCTTTCAAGTCTGCGTGGATAGAGACATGGGAGGGTTTTCCCAAGGGCCTGGCCAGTGCAGGGACCCCCGACCCCTGGAAGGGGGATGTGGGGCCATCCAGGCAGGACATGCAGCGTGGTTGGAGAGCCCAGCCCCAGAGAGGATGGTTTTCTCAGTTCTCTTGATTTTTGGCTTGGTAGCAAAGCAAGGGGTGCTGCTGCCTGGTGGATCGGGATGTCTTGGGGTAGCAGGGCTCATCTTTTCCCCTCTGACCCAGGGATCCCCTGGGCTGGCTGGGGCAGCACTCGGGAGCCTGGGGTCCATGCTGTGGGTGGGAATGAGGCACTCGCTTTCCTCCAAGCTGATGATGTTAACACCAGCAGATCCCGTTCGGCACAGGGCTGGCTGCCGAGGTTGCCCTCCTCCATGCCTGGGCGTGGGGAGGTGAGGGCTGAGCGAGACCCCCCTGTGCCCTGTGGGACCATCTAGTGGTGTGGCCCCATCTCATGCCCTCTCCTTTTGCCTTGTTTGTCTTTGTTTTCTGTGTGATATTATTTTTTGTGCCGTGAACAGGCAGGGCAAAGCCTGCTGACAGCTCCTGCATCCCACATTGCTGCTTGGCATCACCACAGATCTCCCCTCCTGTCACCCTGTGGGACCGGTGGCTGCCCCTGATGCTCCCTGGGGACCAGGACCCCCTGGGGATGGGAGCCATGCTGTCACCCTGCGCCTCTGGTGTTGGGAGCTCCCAGCCGAGGGCAGCTGAGCTGTAGGACGGGAATAAACGTTAAATCCTGACAATCCAATGAACCAAAAATACAGCGACAGAATAAGCTGCTAATTGCTCGCGCTGCTGGTGCCCAGCAGAGGCCAGTTATGGGACATCTGTGTGTTTTACATAATGTGTTAAAGCCTTCTGGGAGGGGGCAGGGGAGGGAGGACACCGCCCTAAAGCAGAGGGGCTCGGGCGCATACTGCCTCCCTCCTTGCTCTGTATCCACGGGGGATGAGGAGACCTGGGGTGACCCATTTGGAGGTTCACTTGTTGCTGCCAGCTGCAGCTATACCCATCCCAACCATCCATGCTGCTTTTAGTTGAATAACACAGTTCTCCTCCCCCCAAAAACCAGCGTATTTTGTTCTAGCTGTGTGGGTGCTTCTACCTCCCTGCCCGAGTGAGACGTCGGAGCCACGTGAATGGCCCCGTCCTGCACTGAGCTGTGAATAAGCAGCTTCTGTTCCCCAGTGCGGGTGCAGGATCCGTCCAGCGGTCCTGGCACCGGCGGTGATTCCTCTGTCTCTTCCCCTCATTTCAAAGTCATTTGAGTTTCTGCATGAGAAACACTGACCAAGAGCCGCCTTTGTATTCTTTTGACAGATGAACGGGACAGAGTCCAAAAGAAAACCTTCACTAAATGGGTCAATAAACACTTGATGAAGGTAAGAGCCTCCTATTTTATTATAACGCTGGTTAATTGACTGTCTGTCTGTCCATTCTGGCCCAAGACTGGCAGATAAATGCCTTTTAGATTTTTTTTTAATTTTTTTGGTGGGGGGGAGCTGTTGCCTTTGATTTGAGTGTTCATACGTGTCTGTTCTCAGAGCAGAGACGGTTGCAGTGGAAATGTGCCGGTGCCTTTGGAGGGCACTGTAGCATCACCTCGCAGCCCTTTTTATTACGTTTGCTTCCTCAGCACCCAGTCCTTGCTTTAACACGAGGCTCCTGCATCGTCCTGCCTGGGGCTGTGGGCAGCCAGGGTGAAGGAGGGGATCCTGGTGTGGGGCTGTTCCCCCTGCTAGGGCAAAGAGGCTTTTTTTGTCTTTCGAAGAGTGCTCCTGTGTGGAGAGGTGCCCCAAAGTGTGCTGAGGGAGATGCTCGAGCCATAGGTAGCTTTAAGCAGGATCAACATCACGCCACCAGTGCCTCCTGCTTTTCTTGGTTAATGCCAAAAGTTTTTAAATTAATTCTTCATTTGCCGAAAGGAAAAAAGAAGAAGAAAAGTTGTTTGGGCATTGGGTGTCACAGCTGTATTCTCCTGCCAGCTTTGCAAACCTCGTCAAGCTTTTGGTTACCTTCAAAATCTTACAAAGGAAAGAAAAACCTTGGGGCTGCCGTGGGAAAACATCTGGGGGCTCGCAGCCATGTAAAACCCCAGGAGAGGGTCTGGGTGTCTGGGGGAGGAGCGGGTACAGAGGCAGCTGGGTTTGGGGAGGCTGTAAGGTGGGGCAAGCAATTCAACCACTGTGTCAGGATGGAGCTGCCTGTTCCGCAGAGCTCTGCCTGCAGTGCTACGGGAGCACCTGGAGCACGGGTGGTTTGACGGTTTGATTTTGTGTGTGTGGTGGGTTTGGTCAGTTGGGAAGTGGGAGGCTGCTTTCCTTAGTGGTGGTTCTGGAATAGCCATTTTAAATGGTCGTGGTGGGAGACACCGCTGCCTTCCTCCACACTCCTGCGAGCGGCAGTGAACGTGGGAGGGCAGACGGGTCTGCTGACCTCTTCCCCCCTGGCTCCCTGCAGGTACGCAAGCACATCAACGACCTCTACGAAGACTTGCGAGATGGCCACAACCTCATCTCCCTCCTGGAGGTGCTGTCGGGGGTGAAGCTGGTAAGTCCCAGAGCTGGCCAGTGTTGCTGCCCCTGACCCGAGCCCCCTCTGTCCTCCCCACTGCTCCCCTCCCAGCCATCAGTTGTCATTTCTTATGCCATAGTTTTGTTTTCAAATGTCTGTCGTTGTTTCTTTTATATGATTACTTGTTGTTATTATTATTATTTGATTTATTTTCACTTAAACCCGCTGGTCTCTTGGATACCACCAAAGCGTGTGATTAAAGCCGCTGACTGATGGTCCCCTGGGTGGAGCTCTCCTTTGGTGAAGGCTTATGCACCTTCATCTTCGAGATTTGGCTCCATATTTAAAATAACAGATAATAGTGGCTTTGACTAAAACCACTTCTGTGACAGCGTGCCCAGCAGCCAAGCTTGGTTTTGACCCTCCTGCCCCGCGCTGGCTCCTGTGGGGATTCCTAGCTGCTGGGGGTGTACAAACTCTTCCTGCGTCTCGAGCATCACGGACTTACCCCTCCTTCCTCCTCTTCCTTCCTCCTCCTCCTCAGACTGACACATTGACTCAGCTCTGGGAAGATCCTGACGGCTGCAACAGGGTAGCGAAGCAGGAATTATTTTAGTTTTCCCCTAAAATAGGATCTGGGCAAAGATCTCCCAACTCCCGCTGTTACCCTCCTGAGATGCCGAATCAGTGTTTGTGGGGGCTGAAAAATTGGATCGAGCTGCTTGTCATCCAGGCAGTTTCCTTCTCTTTGCTTCGGCTTCCAAAGCTGGGGGGAATTTCTGCGCTGGAGCTCGGGCTGTGCTGGAGATCCAACCGCCTTCATCCCTGCTCTTTGGTTTTCCCTTTGACCTGGGTGTTGCATTTTGGTTTCCATTCTGTCTCCCTGTCGTGTTGCCCTCCTGTCACTGCTGTCCCTCCCATCCTCGTTAGCAAATAGAGCCACCAGCTCAGCGGAGCCTTCGCCTGGTGAGAGCGCCGGCCTGGTGCCGTGCAAGCAGCGAGGAGCGTGAGGAGGAAGATGATGATGATGAAGAAGTAGGTTGAGTCTGCCCTGGCCACAGCGTATCTCTGGCAGACACTGGAGTGCCATCAGATAGTCCAGTGCAGCCCAGCGTCACTGGGAGCTCCGACCTCCCCCTCTCTTTGGTTTTTGATAAAACCCACCCAGGGTGGTCACCCCGAGCGAGGCTCGTGGAGGGGAAGCTGTAAGAGCGGAGAGACGCCGCGGTCCTCGTTACCGGGCTGTGTTCACGTTGACTGGATTATCTGTGTGTGCATTGCAGTGTCAGGGCACGCCACCCACCTGGTGTGACAGCATGTGTCCCCTCCACGGGCGGGAGGGGATAGGGACGGGTCCTGCACGCTGCTTCCAGCCACTCAACCCTCGGGGGGTGACGGCTGCTCACCTCGCACTGCATGGACAGGCTCTGGGCACAGGCACCTTCTCAGGGGGCTGATGCCACCGTGGGGTCCCGGGTGTGACTGGCAACCCCGTGCATGTGACTGGCACCTCAGCCGAGGGTTACCCCAAAGGGGTTGGACCCCAAAACCTTGCTCAGGTGTAAGAGAAAGGTGTGTTTTTCCCCTTGTGCACGGTGTCACCTCCCACCTGGAGCTGCACAGGAGGAGCTGGGGCTGTAGGACCTTCCCGCCATGCTCCGGTCCCCCAAGCCCTGGAGATGTTCCCTTTGCAGGGACTGCTCTTCCCCTTTGGGCTGGGTGGAAGGAAGGTGGCTTGGAGGACTCAGGGTGTCCTAACAGTTTGGAGCATCCTGGTGATGCCTCACATTGAGGCTGGGATTAGGATTTGGGCGTTGATCCTTCCCCTTCTGATGATTCAAAGCAGACCCAGCATCTGCACCCTTTGCAGACCCAGCATCCTGCACCCTTTGCCATGCTACGGTTCAGCCTCTGGGTACCTCAGAACATCCCCAGCAGTGATGAGCACAGCCCAGCACGACTCATTTCTCCTCTCCCCTGCCCACATGCAGGAGGAGCTGAGCTGGGTCTGCCAGTGCTGATGTTGAGGTCGGGGTTTCTCTGCCATCAGTGGGACTCACAGCCTGTCCCTGCCTGGGTGCCCATGTCCTGCTGCGGAGCAGACCTGCCTCTGCTTCCACCTGGATGTGTCAGACCCTGTACCCTCCCGAGTCAATCTCTTTGCCGAGCTCTCTTCCCATGGATGCTCACAGGGTGGATGAGACCCTGCCCTGGGATCTCAGAGGCTGAGCTGGTCCCCCAGTGCAGTGCCTGCACGCAGACCCTCAGGGTCTCAGAGGAAGTCAAGATCACAGGGTTTTCCCACCTCCGTGCCCCACCGTGACTTTTTTGCTCTCTCAGCAGGATTGTGCGTAGCCATGACTTGTTTTGCCTCCAGAGTCAGACGATAGCGCAGGGTGTGTGGAGTGCACGGGGGGTCACACAGCACAGGGGGGTTGCTGGGGGGGTGGTTGTGCATGTGAGAGGCTGCTGGTCCTGCCCCTCAAGCCTGACCTGAAGCTGCCGCTTCTTTCTTGCAGCCACGTGAGAAGGGGCGGATGCGTTTCCACCGGCTTCAGAACGTGCAGATCGCCCTGGATTTCCTGAAGCAGCGGCAGGTAAGGGCTGATTCAGGCTCGTCCAGCAGCTGAGCTGGGTGATTTGTGGTTCATTCTCCTGGCCGGGGCTCAGGAAGTGTGTCGAGAAGCAGCGTCAGCCTGTGCCAGGGTGTGCCCGTCCCCGCGGTGCTGGTTGAGGATGGCTGTCGCGGGACTTTCCACGTAGGACAGCTGAGCTGGGTGATTTGTGGTTCATTCTCCTGGCCGGGGCTCAGGAAGTGTGTCGAGAAGCAGCGTCAGCCTGTGCCAGGGTGTGCCCGTCCCCGCGGTGCTGGTTGAGGATGGCTGTCGGGGGACTTTCCCCGTAGGCATTGTGCACTCTCAGAACCACCCACATGGCGCAAAAACTACTGTCAAAACGAGGGGAAGGGGTTTGCAAATGTCACAAAAGCCCCAAAAGCCTCACCCAGGGCTCCCCAGCAGATCCCAGCGGTGGGGGTGGGCGGCTGTGGCACATCTGTACCTTCCCAGCAGCTTTGGGGGAGATGTGGTAGCTGATTTCTGCCCGGCCCCAAGCAGCCATGGCCTCAGCGCTGGCACGGCTGCATGTCTCTGTGTGTGGCATCACCCCTTCGTTCAGCAGCACCACCCTTCGGCTCTCCGCTGGGCTTTTGGGAGGTGCTGGCCCCGCAGTGCCTGTGCAGCTGGTAGAGACCAGGTGCCCTCCACAACCTGGGCAGATCCCGCCTGGAGCAGTGGGAAGCGTCCCGAGACTTGCTGGCTCTGCAGGTGAAACCCCTGCAGCCCCGGGGCTGGGTGTCCTGTTCCACCTGTTGGGTCAGGTCTCCCCACCGAGATGCTCCCCAGATACGCTGAGGAGATGATAAATTGTACCAGTTCATGCTGAAGCAGAGATTTTTCTCTTGCTCTCTGCTGGCCTGAGGGCACTGAATAAATTTGAGCGCGTGCCCCACTCCTGGGAGGGTGAACTGCTTCCAGCCCCCCGCCTCCTCCTCCCCAGCCCCTTGATGGAGACATTTTGCCGGCAGCTCTTGGGAGCTTGTTTCTCTACTTGGATGAAACATCTTTTTCCTTTGAAGCGTGATGGCCTGGTGGCAGCGGCTTTACTGGGACATCTTACCCCAGACACTTCTGCTAGAGACTGATCGCGGGCTCCCGTTGAGTGCTGGGGAGTGGGGACTGCCCCGTGGGGAGCCCACAGAGAGGGAGAAGAGCCCAAAGCATGTGGCAGCTTCCAGGAAGGTGGCTGCAAGGAGAACAGGAGCAGTGGCCAAGCAGCACCACTCCAGTTTACATCTGCTGGAAGTGCTGAGGCTGGTCCTCCCCATGTCGCAGGCATCTCCGCATGGCTCAGGGACCACATGTCCCTGCAAAGCAGCCAGGAGGGAACAGCTCTGAGTGTGCTTGGGGCCGGAGTCTGCCAGGACGGGGGCTTTCAGTGCGTGCTGGGGAAGGACCCTCAGTGAGGACACCGCTGGCAATTCTGCCTTTGTTAGGGCTGATTGATGGGCAACTTGATTTTGAACCCAGGAGGGAGTTAATAAAGCTCGGCCACCCGCTTTTAACCATGCTCTGTGGTCTGTCACTGTTAAATTATGCACTAGTGCTTGGGGCTTCTGGGACGAGGCACTGCTCCATGTGAGCTGAAATGAAGCTGTTAAGTGCTGGGAAAGCGCTTCTAGATGGAGAGTGCTAGAGACGAGAAAAATCCTTCCTTTCCCCCCTTGCCAAGCTGGGGCATGGGGTGGCCTGGCTGCCTCCTTGGGAAGCACTGGGGTCTCACGCGTCCAGAGTACTTGGGGTGGCCTGGGGGACAGCGTAGCTGAGGACACGTCCTCCTGCTCTCTGCGGGTGAGGCTAACGGCGAGCTTTGACCCTGTTGCTTCTCTTTCAGGTGAAACTGGTAAACATCCGCAACGATGACATTACGGACGGCAACCCCAAGCTCACCCTGGGGCTCATCTGGACGATCATCCTCCACTTCCAGGTAGGACATAAGAGTTTCTTGCCGAAGGACGTAAGGTGGACTGTTGGAGTGCGTCATCTCCCTGGGACGCTGGCATCCGTCTCTCCACATATTTCGTGGTGATGCCGGCATGCAGATCGGTCTGGAGGATCACCACGCGTTGCGGTGTCATGGAGACGGGTGCTGGAGAATAGCAGCACCCTGTTCTCAACATTTACATACTGAAATCATTAATGACGGGTTGTGTGTGCTGGCCTCCCGGCTGGCACCAGGGTTGTTGGCGGTAGCTGTTTGCTCAGCTGAAGCCTCTGGAGGAGAAGAACAAATTTGGAGGGGGTCGTAGGGGAGAGGCTGAGCAGAGCTGTTATCTTCAGGTGCTCCTGGCCCTTTGGGTGGTTGGCGCAGCCACGGGATCTTTTGTGATGATGGAAAGTGTCATCCTTGTGACAGCGGTTTGGGTCAGGTATGGGAGAAGCTCTCTGACCCAGCTGGGTGCTGGGGGACACTCTTGGGACCGTCTCCAGCCGTCATGTGCTATAGATGCTCTGGCAAAACAGGGTGTTGGGTCTTTAATAGCCATAAATTATCTGACTGGATCTTTGATGCCCTTAGGGGGACAACACATAGCCCCTAATGCCACCAGTGGGTTGACATGTGGGGCTGGCTGAGCAATGCTGCTGTCAGCAGCTCGTAACCAATGTGGCATTAGTTCTGGGGCTGAGCCCATGGGAGCTGCTGTGTCCTGGTTCCCCACCAGCATCTTCCAGATGAGACCAGTGCTGGCTTGGAGACCTCCTCAGGAAGACTTTTTTTTTTTGGAGGATATGTGGGCAGCGATTCAGGAAGAGGCTCTTTGGGGGAGCATGGGGATAAATGGGGTGTAAGGCTGCTGACGAGGTGCTCTGCTGGTGTTCTGGCCTTGGGAAGCAGCCGGGATTGCTCAGGGTCTGGATACTGATGAGTCACTGTTGTCTCCAGTGGGGCCCTGGCTGGTGGCATCTCGTCCCCGCTGTCCTCAGGGTGGCCCTGCCCTGGTGCGTCCTCTGGTGCAGGAGACCAGGGAGGGGAGATTGGGAGGTCCTGGGTCCCCTCCATCCTGCTGGGAGGGGATCTGCCACTGTGCCGTGGGGACAGGGCAGGTGACAAGGCCCCCAGGGGAGCTTGGCTGGTGCCGGGCAGCCTGCACGTCCCCTCCCTGCCT
>NW_010420589.1:58625-60210 GCF_000710305.1 Buceros rhinoceros silvestris | reverse complement strand
CGGGATTTTTTCTGGGGTTGTGGCTCCATTGTGAACCTCTTAATCTCCTGCGTCCCAGTGCCTCTGCCTGGGGCAGGACAGCTGGGAGAGCCCTGCGGAGAGGTTTGGGGTGGCTGCTGCTGGTGTTGAGCTCAGGCGTTGTGGGGAGCTGGAGTGGTGATGGTGTGGCTGCTGCCCTGCCGTGCCCTAGGAACTCTTGGGGTCACTGGGTCCCTTTGTTGTCTCCTGGGTTGCTCCTCATCGACTGTTTCTCCCCTCTCAGCCCTGCTCACTGGGGTAGATTTCAGTCCCCCCACCTTTACGCTGCCCGCTCCCTGTTTTCTGTCTCAGCCCTGCTTTTGGTGCGTGTTACCCTGCTCTGGTCCCGCAGAGCTGGCGAGAGGAGTTGGGCTGCTGTGTGCTCCTTGACTCCCGGTTCGGGGCAGGATGTGGGGCTGGACTGGGACGGGGGGCATCAGAGCTGCCATAGCATGTTGGGACCCTATGACTGCAGCTCCCTGGAGCGATGCCATGTCCTCAGGGCAGCTTGGGCTGCCCCTCCGTGCCCTGAGCTGGGTGAGCCTGGCAGGAGGGTGGGCATGGGAGCCCCTCTCCTGGGGCTCTCAGCATTGAGGAGCAAACCTCCCGAATGGGAGAGAAACACCCCTGTGGGAGCTGGCGGCTCCGCGTCCCCGCTGGCGAGCAGGCAGAGCTGCTCTGACTCCTCCCTGCTTTTCTTTTTTTTTTCCCCCATTCCTCTCCCACCCCTTCCTTTATGCTACCTTTGCCAACCTTCTCCGGGTTTTGTGTTTTTTATCCCCCTGCTTCCCCACCCTTCCCACCCTCCGCTGCCTGATTCCTGCTCCCTGTTTGTGTTGGCGAGGGCCGTGCTCCAATTACCTCATATTTGGAGAGAAGGACGCCGCAGCCAATCCCCGCTCCCTCTGCTTTTAGGTCAAGTGATTTCTGAACTGCAGTGAGATGCTTTGAATTTGTCTTCTTGCAGCGCCCAGGCTGTAAGATGGCTGTCTGGAGCGGCGGCGGCAGCGGCAGGGCTGGCGGGAGGGAGCTGTGGCGAGGGGCAGTCCACGGCACGGAGCACGGCGTGCGTTTGAGCCGATGAAGCCCGGCTCGGGATTTATTCGGGAGCCGGCGACTCGCTCATCTGCGTTACTGCTGGCGTGGAGGAGGAGGAGATGGGGAATTCTCTGGGCTGCGTTAAAGAGCCGAAGGAAAAAACTGTGGGAAAGGCATCCCTGTCTCCCAAAAAAAGGGTCCGCTTTAAACGGAGGCACAGGGGGAGGAGGAGAGCGATGCCGGAGGCAGCCCCGCAGGAACAGCCCCCAGCCCTGGAGGTGGCTGACTATGAGGAGGCGCCGAAGTCGAAGGCAGCCCCCCAGCAGGAGGGAGGAGAGGAGCCCACCAGGAGCTGGCACTACAGGGGAGACCCCGACCCAGTGGCCTCACAGCCTGGGCTCATCGTGCAGGTGAAGGAGCGTTTTCAGGGGGAGGTGCAGAGAGCTCGCCTGGTGCTGGAGCCGCAGCGGCCGGGTGCAGCGCTGGAGGAAGGCACCACCGTCATCGCCCGCTTGCTGGACAACCCGGC